>NW_026967873.1:0-163017 GCF_028390025.1 Pseudophryne corroboree | reverse complement strand
AAAGCTGCGCATTGGAAAATTCAGGGGCTATGCCGTGTAGATGATGGCCTAACAGGAGGCTTAAAATTTTCTTTCTAGTGTCCTTCGTTTGGGAGAAAAATGCAAAGGTACAAGACAGCTTTTCCTTGCCAATATCTCTCTTTGCAAAGAGCTGCGCATTGGAAAATTCAGGGCTCTGCCGTGTAGATGATGGCCTAACAGGAGGCTTTAAAATTTTATTTCTAGTGTCCTTCGTTTGGGAGAAAATGCAAAGGTACAAGACATCTTTTCCTTGCCAATATCTCTCTTTTGCAAAGAGCTACGCATTGGAAAATTCTGGGCTATACCGTGTAGATGAAGCACTAACAGTAGGCTTTAAAATTTTCATTCTAGTGTCCTTCGTTTGGGAGAAAAATCCAATGGTACAAGACAGCTTTTCCTTGCCAATATCTCTCTTTGCACAAAGCTGCGCATTGGAAAATTCAGGGCTATGCCGTGTAGATGATGGCCTAACAGGAGGCTTTAAAATTTTCTTTCTAGTGTCCTTCGTTTGGGAGAAAAATGCAAAGGTACAAGACAGCTTTTCCTTGCCAATATCTCTCTTTGCAAAGAGCTGCGCATTGGAAAATTCAGGGGCTATGCCGTGTAGATGATGGCCTAACTGGAGGCTTTAAAATTTTCTTTCTAGTGTCCTTCGTTTGGGAGAAAAATGCAAAGGTACAAGACAGCTTTTCTTGCCAATATCTCTCTTTTGCAAAGAGCTACGCATTGGAAAATTCTGGGCTATACCGTGTAGATGAAGCACTAACAGTAGGCTTTAAAATTTCATTCTAGTGTCCTTCGTTTGGGAGAAAAATCCAATGGTACAAGGCAGCTTTTCCTTGCCAATATCTCTCTTTTGCACAAAGCTGCGCATTGGAAAATTCAGGGCTATGCCGTGTAGATGATGGCCTAACAGGAGGCTTTAAAATTTTCTTTCTAGTGTCCTTCGTTTGGGAGAAAAATGCAAAGGTACAAGACAGCTTTTCCTTGCAATATCTCTCTTTTGCAAAGAGCTGCGCATTGGAAAATTCAGGGCTATGCCGTGTAGATGATGGCCTAACTGGAGGCTTTAAAATTTTCTTTCTAGTGTCCTTCGTTTGGGAGAAAAATGCAAAGGTTACAAGACAGCTTTCCTTGCCAATATCTCTCTTTTGCAAAGAGCTACGCATTGGAAAATTCTGGGCTATACCGTGTAGATGAAGCACTAACAGTAGGCTTTAAAATTTTCATTCTAGTGTCCTTCGTTTGGGAGAAAAATCCAATGGTACAAGACAGCTTTTCCTTGCCAATATCTCTCTTTTGCACAAAGCTGCGCATTGGAAAATTCAGGGCTATGCCGTGTAGATGATGGCCTAACAGGAGGCTTTAAAATTTTCTTTCTAGTGTCCTTCGTTTGGGAGAAAAATGCAAAGGTACAAGACAGCTTTTCCTTGCCAATATCTCTCTTTGCAAAGAGCTGCGCATTGGAAAATTCAGGGCTAGTGCCGTGTAGATGATGGCCTACTGGAGGCTTTAAAATTTTCTTTCTAGTGTCCTTCGTTTGGAGAAAAATGCAAAGGTACAAGACAGCTTTTCCTTGCCAATATCTCTCTTTTTGCAAAGAGCTACGCATTGGAAAATTCTGTGCTATACCGTGTAGATGAAGCACTAACAGTAGGCTTTAAAATTTTCTTCTAGTGTCCTTCGTTTGGGAGAAAAATCCAATGGTACAAGACAGCTTTTCCTTGCCAATATCTCTCTTTTGCACAAAGCTGCGCATTGGAAAATTCAGGGCTATGCCGTGTAGATGATGGCCTAACAGGAGGCTTTAAAATTTTCTTTCTAGTGTCCTTCGTTTGGGGAGAAAAATGCAAAGGTACAAGACAGCTTTTCCTTGCCAATATCTCTCTTTTGCAAAGAGCTACGCATTGGAAAATTCTGGGCTATACCGTGTAAATGAAGCACTAACAGGAGGCTTTAAAATTTTCTTTCTAGTGTCCTTCGTTTGGGAGAAAAATCCAATGGTACAAGACAGCTTTTCCTTGCCAATATCTCTCTTTTGCACAAAGCTGCGCATTGGAAAATTCAGGGCTATGCCGTGTAGATGATGGCCTAACAGGAGGCTTTAAAATTTTCTTTCTAGTGTCCTTCGTTTGGGAGAAAAATGCAAAGGTACAAGACAGCTTTTCCTTGCCAATATCTCTCTTTTGCAAAGAGCTGCGCATTGGAAAATTCAGGGCTCTGCCGTGTAGATGATGGCCTAACAGGAGGCTTTAAAATTTTATTTCTAGTGTCCTTCGTTTGGGAGAAAAATGCAAAGGTACAAGACAGCTTTTCCTTGCCAATATCTCTCTTTTGCAAAGAGCTACGCATTGGAAAATTCTGGGCTATACCGTGTAGATGAAGCACTAACAGTAGGCTTTAAAATTTTCATTCTAGTGTCCTTCGTTTGGGAGAAAAATCCAATGGTACAAGACAGCTTTTCCTTGCCAATATCTCTCTTTTGCACAAAGCTGCGCATTGGAAAATTCAGGGCTATGCCGTGTAGATGATGGCCTAACAGGAGGCTTTAAAATTTTCTTTCTAGTGTCCTTCGTTTGGGAGAAAAATGCAAAGGTACAAGACAGCTTTTCCTTGCCAATATCTCTCTTTTGCAAAGAGCTGCGCATTGGAAAATTCAGGGCTATGCCGTGTAGATGATGGCCTAACTGGAGGCTTTAAAATTTTCTTTCTAGTGTCCTTCGTTTGGGAGAAAAATGCAAAGGTACAAGACAGCTTTTCCTTGCCAATATCTCTCTTTTGCAAAGAGCTACGCATTGGAAAATTCTGGGCTATACCGTGTAGATGAAGCACTAACAGTAGGCTTTAAAATTTTCATTCTAGTGTCCTTCGTTTGGGAGAAAAATCCAATGGTACAAGACAGCTTTTCCTGCCAATATCTCTCTTTTGCACAAAGCTGCGCATTGGAAAATTCAGGGCTATGCCGTGTAGATGATGGCCTAACAGGAGGCTTTAAAATTTTCTTTCTAGTGTCCTTCGTTTGGGAGAAAAATGCAAAGGTACAAGACAGCTTTTCCTTGCCAATATCTCTCTTTTGCAAAGAGCTGCGCATTGGAAAATTCAGGGCTATGCCGTGTAGATGATGGCCTAACTGGAGGCTTTAAAATTTTCTTTCTAGTGTCCTTCGTTTGGGAGAAAAATGCAAAGGTACAAGACAGCTTTTCCTTGCCAATATCTCTCTTTTGCAAAGAGCTACGCATTGGAAAATTCTGGGCTATACCGTGTAGATGAAGCACTAACAGTAGGCTTTAAAATTTTCATTCTAGTGTCCTTCGTTTGGGAGAAAAATCCAATGGTACAAGACAGCTTTTCCTTGCCAATATCTCTCTTTTGCACAAAGCTGCGCATTGGAAAATTCAGGGCTATGCCGTGTAGATGATGGCCTAACAGGAGGCTTTAAAATTTTCTTTCTAGTGTCCTTCGTTTGGGAGAAAAATGCAAAGGTACAAGACAGCTTTTCCTTGCCAATATCTCTCTTTTGCAAAGAGCTGCGCATTGGAAAATTCAGGGCTATGCCGTGTAGATGATGGCCTAACTGGAGGCTTTAAAATTTTCTTTCTAGTGTCCTTCGTTTGGGAGAAAAATGCAAAGGTACAAGACAGCTTTTCCTTGCCAATATCTCTCTTTTGCAAAGAGCTGCGTATTGGAAAATTCAGGGCTATGCCGTGTAGATGATGGCCTAACAGGAGGCTTTAAATTTTCTTTCTAGTGTCCTTCGTTTGGGAGAAAAATGCAAAGGTACAAGACAGCTTTTCCTTGCCAATATCTCTTTTTGCAAAGAGCTGCGCACTGGAAAATTCAGGGCTATGCCGTGTAGATGATGGCCTAACAGGAGGCTTTAAAATTTTCTTTCTAGTGTCCTTCGTTTGGGAGAAAAATCCAATGTACAAGACAGCTTTTCCTTGCCAATATCTCTCTTTTGCACAAAGCTGCGCATTGGAAAATTGAGGGCTATGCCGTGTAGATGATGGCCTAACAGGAGGCTTTAAAATTTTCTTTCTAGTGTCCTTCGTTTGGGAGAAAAATGCAAAGGTACAAGACAGCTTTTCCTTGCCAATATCTCTCTTTTGCAAAGAGCTGCGCATTGGAAAATTCAGGGCTATGCCGTGTAGATGATGGCCTAACAGGAGGCTTTAAAATTTTCTTTCTAGTGTCCTTCGTTTGGGAGAAAAATGCAAAGGTACAAGACAGCTTTTCCTTGCCAATATCTCTCTTTTGCAAAGAGCTGCGCATTGGAAAATTCAGGGCTATGCCGTGTAGATGATGGCCTAACAGGAGGCTTTAAAATTTTCTTTCTAGTGTCCTTCGTTTGGGAGAAAAATGCAAAGGTACAAGACAGCTTTTCCTTGCCAATATCTCTCTTTTGCAAAGAGCTGCGCATTGGAAAATTCAGGGCTATGCCGTGTAGATGATGGCCTAACAGGAGGCTTTAAAATTTTCTTTCTAGTGTCCTTCGTTTGGGAGAAAAATGCAAAGGTACAAGACAGCTTTTCCTTGCCAATATCTCTCTTTTGCAAAGAGCTGCGCATTGGAAAATTCAGGGCTATGCCGTGTAGATGATGGCCTAACAGGAGGCTTTAAAATTTTCTTTCTAGTGTCCTTTGTTTGGGAGAAAATGCAAAGGTACAAGACAGCTTTTCCTTGCCAATATCTCTCTTTTGCAAAGAGCTGCGCATTGGAAAATTCAGGGCTATGCCGTGTAGATGATGGCCTAACAGGAGGCTTTAAAATTTTCTTTCTAGTGTCCTTCGTTTGGGAGAAAAATGCAAAGGTACAAGACAGCTTTTCCTTGCCAATATCTCTCTTTTGCAAAGAGCTGCGCATTGGAAAATTCACGGCTCTGCCGTGTAGATGATGGCCTAACAGGAGGCTTTAAAATTTTATTTCTAGTGTCCTTCGTTTGGGAGAAAAATGCAAAGGTACAAGACAGCTTTTCCTTGCCAATATCTCTCTTTTGCAAAGAGCTACGCATTGGAAAATTCTGGGCTATACCGTGTAAATGAAGCACTAACAGGAGGCTTTAAAATTTTCTTTCTAGTGTCCTTCGTTTGGGAGAAAAATCCAATGGTACAAGAAAGCTTTTCCTTGCCAATATCTCTCTTTTGCACAAAGCTGCGCATTGGAAAATTCAGGGCTATGCCGTGTAGATGATGGCCTAACAGGAGGCTTTAAAATTTTCTTTCTAGTGTCCTTCGTTTGGGAGAAAAATGCAAAGGTACAAGACAGCTTTTCCTTGCCAATATCTCTCTTTTGCAAAGAGCTGCGCATTGGAAAATTCAGGGCTCTGCCGTGTAGATGATGGCCTAACAGGAGGCTTTAAAATTTTATTTCTAGTGTCCTTCGTTTGGGAGAAAAATGCAAAGGTACAAGACAGCTTTTCCTTGCCAATATCTCTCTTTTGCAAAGAGCTACGCATTGGAAAATTCTGGGCTATACCGTGTAGATGAAGCACTAACAGTAGGCTTTAAAATTTTCATTCTAGTGTCCTTCGTTTGGGAGAAAAATCCAATGGTACAAGACAGCTTTTCCTTGCCAATATCTCTCTTTTGCACAAAGCTGCGCATTGGAAAATTCAGGGCTATGCCGTGTAGATGATGGCCTAACAGGAGGCTTTAAAATTTTCTTTCTAGTGTCCTTCGTTTGGGAGAAAAATGCAAAGGTACAAGACAGCTTTTCCTTGCCAATATCTCTCTTTTGCAAAGAGCTGCGCATTGGAAAATTCAGGGCTATGCCGTGTAGATGATGGCCTAACTGGAGGCTTTATAATTTTCTTTCTAGTGTCCTTCGTTTGGGAGAAAAATGCAAAGGTACAAGACAGCTTTTCCTTGCCAATATCTCTCTTTTGCAAAGAGCTACGCATTGGAAAATTCTGGGCTATACCGTGTAGATGAAGCACTAACAGTAGGCTTTAAAATTTTCATTCTAGTGTCCTTCGTTTGGGAGAAAAATCCAATGGTACAAGACAGCTTTTCCTTGCCAATATCTCTCTTTTGCACAAAGCAGCGCATTGGAAAATTCAGGGCTATGCCGTGTAGATGATGGCCTAACAGGAGGCTTTAAAATTTTCTTTCTAGTGTCCTTCGTTTGGGAGAAAAATGCAAAGGTACAAGACAGCTTTTCCTTGCCAATATCTCTCTTTTGCAAAGAGCTGCGCATTGGAAAATTCAGGGCTATGCCGTGTAGATGATGGCCTAACAGGAGGCTTTAAAATTGTCTTTCTAGTGTCCTTCGTTTGGGAGAAAAATGCAAAGGTACAAGACAGCTTTTCCTTGCCAATATCTCTCTTTTGCAAAGAGCTGCGCATTGGAAAATTCATGGCTATGCCGTGTAGATGATGGCCTAACAGGAGGCTTTAAAATTTTATTTCTAGTGTCCTTCGTTTGGGAGAAAAATGCAAAGGTACAAGACAGCTTTTCCTTGCCAATATCTCTCTTTTGCAAAGAGCTGCGCATTGGAAAATTCAGGGCTCTGCCGTGTAGATGATGGCCTAACAGGAGGCTTTAAAATTTTATTTCTAGTGTCCTTCGTTTGGGAGAAAAATGCAAAGGTACAAGACAGCTTTTCCTTGCCAATATCTCTCTTTTGCAAAGAGCTACGCATTGGAAAATTCTGGGCTATACCGTGTAGATGAAGCACTAACAGGAGGCTTTAAAATTTTCATTCTAGTGTCCTTCGTTTGGGAGAAAAATCCAATGGTACAAGACAGCTTTTCCTTGCCAATATCTCTCTTTTGCACAAAGCTGCGCATTGGAAAATTCAGGGCTATGCCGTGTAGATGATGGCCTAACAGGAGGCTTTAAAATTTTCTTTCTAGTGTCCTTCGTTTGGGAGAAAAATGCAAAGGTACAAGACAGCTTTTCCTTGCCAATATCTCTCTTTTGCAAAGAGCTGCGCATTGGAAAATTCAGGGCTATGCCGTGTAGATGATGGCCTAACAGGAGGCTTTAAAATTTTCTTTCTAGTGTCCTTCGTTTGGGAGAAAAATGCAAAGGTACAAGACAGCTTTTCCTTGCCAATATCTCTCTTTTGCAAAGAGCTGCGCATTGGAAAATTCAGGGCTATGCCGTGTAGATGATGGCCTAACAGGAGGCTTTAAAATTTTCTTTCTAGTGTCCTTTGTTTGGGAGAAAAATGCAAAGGTACAAGACAGCTTTTCCTTGCCAATATCTCTCTTTGCAAAGAGCTGCGCATTGGGAAAATTCAGGGCTATGCCGTGTAGATGATGGCCTAACAGGAGGCTTTAAAATTTTCTTTCTAGTGTCCTTCGTTTGGGAGAAAAATGCAAAGGTACAAGACAGCTTTCCTTGCCAATATCTCTCTTTGCAAAGAGCTACGCATTGGAAAATTCTGGGCTATACCGTGTAAATGAAGCACTAACAGGAGGCTTTAAAATTTTCTTTCTAGTGTCCTTCGTTTGGGAGAAAAAATCCAATGGTACAAGACAGCTTTTCCTTGCCAATATCTCTCTTTTGCACAAAGCTGCGCATTGGAAAATTCAGGGCTATGCCGTGTAGATGATGGCCTAACAGGAGGCTTTAAAATTTTCTTTCTAGTGTCCTTCGTTTGGAGAAAAATGCAAAGGTACAAGACAGCTTTTCTTGCCAATATCTCTCTTTTGCAAAGAGCTGCGCATTGGAAAATTCAGGGCTCTGCCGTGTAGATGATGGCCTAACAGGAGGCTTTAAAATTTTATTTCTAGTGTCCTTCGTTTGGGAGAAAAATGCAAAGGTACAAGACAGCTTTTCCTTGCCAATATCTCTCTTTTGCAAAGAGCTACGCATTGGAAAATTCTGGGCTATACCGTGTAGATGAAGCACTAACAGTAGGCTTTAAAATTTTCATTCTAGTGTCCTTCGTTTGGGAGAAAAATCCAATGGTACAAGACAGCTTTTCCTTGCCAATATCTCTCTTTGCACAAAGCTGCGCATTGGAAAATTCAGGGCTATGCCGTGTAGATGATGGCCTAACAGGAGGCTTTAAATTTTCTTTCTAGTGTCCTTCGTTTGGGAGAAAAATGCAAAGGTACAAGACAGCTTTCTTGCCAATATCTCTCTTTTGCAAAGAGCTGCGCATTGGAAAATTCAGGGCTATGCGTGTAGATGATGGCCTAACTGGAGGCTTTAAAATTTTCTTTCTAGTGTCCTTCGTTTGGGAGAAAAATGCAAAGGTACAAGACAGCTTTTCCTTGCCAATATCTCTCTTTTGCAAAGAGCTACGCAATGGAAAATTCTGGGCTATACCGTGTAGATGAAGCACTAACAGTAGGCTTTAAAATTTTCATTCTAGTGTCCTTCGTTTGGGAGAAAAATCCAATGGTACAAGACAGCTTTTCCTTGCCAATATCTCTCTTTTGCACAAAGCAGCGCATTGGAAAATTCAGGGCTATGCCGTGTAGATGATGGCCTAACAGGAGGCTTTAAAATTTTCTTTCTAGTGTCCTTCGTTTGGGAGAAAAATGCAAAGGTACAAGACAGCTTTTCCTTGCCAATATCTCTCTTTTGCAAAGAGCTGCCGCATTGGAAAATTCAGGGCTATGCCGTGTAGATGATGGCCTAACAGAGGCTTTAAAATTTTCTTTCTAGTGTCCTTCGTTTGGGAGAAAAATGCAAAGGTAACAAGACAGCTTTTCCTTGCCAATATCTCTCTTTTGCAAAGAGCTGCGCATTGGAAAATTCAGGGCTATGCCGTGTAGATGATGGCCTAACAGGAGGCTTTAAAATTTTCTTTCTAGTGTCCTTTGTTTGGGAGAAAAATGCAAAGGTACAAGACAGCTTTTCTTGCCAATATCTCTCTTTTGCAAAGAGCTGCGCATTGGAAAATTCAGGGCTATGCCGTGTAGATGATGGCCTAACAGGAGGCTTTAAAATTTTCTTTCTAGTGTCCTTCGTTTGGGAGAAAAATGCAAAGGTACAAGACAGCTTTTCCTTGCCAATATCTCTCTTTGCAAAGAGCTACGCATTGGAAAATTCTGGGCTATACCGTGTAAATGAAGCACTAACAGGAGGCTTTAAAATTTTCTTTCTAGTGTCCTTCGTTTGGGGAGAAAAATCCAATGGTACAAGACAGCTTTCCTTGCCAATATCTCTCTTTTGCACAAAGCTGCGCATTGGAAAATTCAGGGCTATGCCGTGTAGATGATGGCCTAACAGGAGGCTTTAAAATTTTCTTTCTAGTGTCCTTCGTTTGGAGAAAAATGCAAAGGTACAAGACAGCTTTTCCTTGCCAATATCTCTCTTTTGCAAAGAGCTGCGCATTGGAAAATTCAGGGCTCTGCCGTGTAGATGATGGCCTAACAGGAGGCTTTAAAATTTTATTTCTAGTGTCCTTCGTTGGGAGAAAAATGCAAAGGTACAAGACAGCTTTTCCTTGCCAATATCTCTCTTTTGCAAAGAGCTACGCATTGGAAAATTCTGGGCTATACCGTGTAGATGAAGCACTAACAGTAGGCTTTAAAATTTCATTCTAGTGTCCTTCGTTTGGGAGAAAAATCCAATGGTACAAGACAGCTTTTCCTTGCCAATATCTCTCTTTTGCACAAAGCTGCGCATTGGAAAATTCAGGGCTATGCCGTGTAGATTGATGGCCTAACAGGAGGCTTTAAAATTTCTTTCTAGTGTCCTTCGTTTGGGAGAAAAATGCAAAGGGTACAAGACAGCTTTTCCTTGCCAATATCTCTCTTTTGCAAAGAGCTGCGCATTGGAAAATTCAGGGCTATGCCGTGTAGATGATGGCCTAACTGGAGGCTTTAAAATTTTCTTTCTAGTGTCCTTCGTTTGGGAGAAAAAATGCAAAGGTACAAGACAGCTTTTCTTGCCAATATCTCTCTTTTGCAAAGAGCTACGCAATGGAAAATTCTGGGCTATACCGTGTAGATGAAGCACTAACAGTAGGCTTTAAAATTTTCATTCTAGTGTCCTTCGTTTGGGAGAAAAATCCAATGGTACAAGACAGCTTTTCCTTGCCAATATCTCTCTTTGCACAAAGCAGCGCATTGGAAAATTCAGGGCTATGCCGTGTAGATGATGGCCTAACAGGAGGCTTTAAAATTTTCTTTCTAGTGTCCTTCGTTTGGGAGAAAAATGCAAAGGTACAAGACAGCTTTTCCTTGCCAATATCTCTCTTTGCAAAGAGCTGCACATTGGAAAATTCAGGGCTATGCCGTGTAGATGATGGCCTAACAGGAGGCTTTAAAATTTTCTTTCTAGTGTATTTCGTTTGGGAGAAAAATGCAAAGGTACAAGACAGCTTTTCCTTGCCAATATCTCTCTTTGCAAAGAGCTGCGTATTGGAAAATTCAGGGCTATGCCGTGTAGATGATGGCCTAACAGGAGGCTTTAAAATTTTCTTTCTAGTGTCCTTCGTTTGGGAGAAAAATGCAAAGGTACAAGACAGCTTTTCCTTGCAATATCTCTTTTTGCAAAGAGCTGCGCACTGGAAAATTCAGGGCTATGCCGTGTAGATGATGGCCTAACAGGAGGCTTTAAAATTTTCTTTCTAGTGTCCTTCGTTTGGGAGAAAAATCCAATGGTACAAGACAGCTTTTCCTTGCCAATATCTCTCTTTTGCACAAAGCTGCGCATTGGAAAATTGAGGGCTATGCCGTGTAGATGATGGCCTAACAGGAGGCTTTAAAATTTTCTTTCTAGTGTCCTTCGTTTGGGAGAAAAATGCAAAGGTACAAGACAGCTTTTCCTTGCCAATATCTCTCTTTTGCAAAGAGCTGCGCATTGGAAAATTCAGGGCTATGCCGTGTAGATGATGGCCTAACAGGAGGCTTTAAAATTTCTTTCTAGTGTCCTTCGTTTGGGAGAAAAATGCAAAGGTACAAGACAGCTTTTCCTTGCCAATATCTCTCTTTGCAAAGAGCTGCGCATTGGAAAATTCAGGGCTATGCCGTGTAGATGATGGCCTAACAGGAGCTTTAAAATTTTCTTTCTAGTGTCCTTCGTTTGGGAGAAAAATCCAATGGTACAAGACAGCTTTTCCTTGCCAATATCTCTCTTTGCACAATAGCTGCGCATTGGAAAATTGAGGGCTATGCCGTGTAGATGATGGCCTAACAGGAGGCTTTAAAATTTTCTTTCTAGTGTCCTTTGTTTGGGAGAAAAATGCAAAGGTACAAGACAGCTTTTCCTTGCCAATATCTCTCTTTTGCAAAGAGCTGCGCATTGGAAAATTCAGGGCTATGCCGTGTAGATGATGGCCTAACAGGAGGCTTTAAAATTTTCTTTCTAGTGTCCTTCGTTTGGGAGAAAAATGCAAAGGTACAAGACAGCTTTTCTTGCCAATATCTCTCTTTTGCAAAGAGCTGCGCATTGAAAATTCACGGCTCTGCCGTGTAGATGATGGCCTAACAGGAGGCTTTAAAATTTTATTTCTAGTGTCCTTCGTTTGGGAGAAAAATGCAAAGGTACAAGACAGCTTTTCCTTGCCAATATCTCTCTTTGCAAAGAGCTACGCATTGGAAAATTCTGGGCTATACCGTGTAAATGAAGCACTAACAGGAGGCTTTAAAATTTTCTTTCTAGTGTCCTTCGTTTGGGAGAAAAATCCAATGGTACAAGACAGCTTTTCCTTGCCAATATCTCTCTTTTGCACAAAGCTGCGCATTGGAAAATTGAGGGCTATGCCGTGTAGATGATGGCCTAACAGGAGGCTTTAAAATTTTCTTTCTAGTGTCCTTCGTTTGGGAGAAAAATGCAAAGGTACAAGACAGCTTTTCCTTGCCAATATCTCTCTTTGCAAAGAGCTGCGCATTGGAAAATTCAGGGCTATGCCGTGTAGATGATGGCCTAACAGGAGGCTTTAAAATTTTCTTCTAGTGTCCTTCGTTTGGGAGAAAAATGCAAAGGTACAAGACAGCTTTTCCTTGCCAATATCTCTCTTTTGCAAGAGCTGCGGCATTGGAAAATTCAGGGCTATGCCGTGTAGATGATGGCCTAACAGGAGGCTTTAAAATTTTCTTTCTAGTGTCCTTCGTTTGGGAGAAAAATCCAATGGTACAAGACAGCTTTTCCTTGCCAATATCTCTCTTTGCAAAGAGCTACGCATTGGAAAATTCTGGGCTATACCGTGTAAATGAAGCACTAACAGGAGGCTTTAAAATTTTCTTTCTAGTGTCCTTCGTTTGGAGAAAAATCCAATGTACAAGACAGCTTTTCCTTGCCAATATCTCTCTTTTGCACAAAGCTGCGCATTGGAAAATTCAGGGCTATGCCGTGTAGATGATGGCCTAACAGGAGGCTTTAAAATTTTATTTCTAGTGTCCTTCGTTTGGGAGAAAAATGCAAAGGTACAAGACAGCTTTTCCTTGCCAATATCTCTCTTTTGCAAAGAGCTACGCATTGGAAAATTCTGGGCTATACCGTGTAGATGAAGCACTAACAGTAGGCTTTAAAATTTTCATTCTAGTGTCCTTCGTTTGGGAGAAAAATCCAATGGTACAAGACAGCTTTTCCTTGCCAATATCTCTCTTTTGCACAAAGCAGCGCATTGGAAAATTCAGGGCTATGCCGTGTAGATGATGGCCTAACAGGAGGCTTTAAAATTTTCTTTCTAGTGTCCTTCGTTTGGGAGAAAAATGCAAAGGTACAAGACAGCTTTTCCTTGCCAATATCTCTCTTTTGCAAAGAGCTGCGCATTGGAAAATTCAGGGCTATGCCGTGTAGATGATGGCCTAACAGGAGGCTTTAAAATTTTCTTTCTAGTGTCTTTCGTTTGGGAGAAAAATGCAAAGGTACAAGACAGCTTTTCCTTGCCAATATCTCTCTTTTGCAAAGAGCTGCGTATTGGAAAATTCAGGGCTATGCCGTGTAGATGATGGCCTAACAGGAGGCTTTAAAATTTTCTTTCTAGTGTCCTTCGTTTGGGAGAAAAATGCAAAGGTACAAGACAGCTTTTCCTTGCCAATATCTCTTTTTGCAAAGAGCAGCGCACCGGAAAATTCAGGGCTATGCCGTGTAGATGATGGCCTAACAGGAGGCTTTAAAATTTTCTTTCTAGTGTCCTTCGTTTGGGAGAAAAATCCAATGGTACAAGACAGCTTTTCCTTGCCAATATCTCTCTTTTGCACAAAGCTGCGCATTGGAAAATTGAGGGCTATGCCGTGTAGATGATGGCCTAACAGGAGGCTTTAAATTTTCTTTCTAGTGTCCTTCGTTTGGGAGAAAAATGCAAAGGTACAAGACAGCTTTTCCTTGCCAATATCTCTCTTTTGCAAAGAGCTGCGCATTGGAAAATTCAGGGCTATGCCGTGTAGATGATGGCCTAACAGGAGGCTTTAAAATTTTCTTTCTAGTGTCCTTCGTTTGGGAGAAAAATGCAAAGGTACAAGACAGCTTTTCCTTGCCAATATCTCTCTTTTGCAAAGAGCTGCGCATTGGAAAATTCAGGGCTATGCCGTGTAGATGATGGCCTAACAGGAGGCTTTAAAATTTTCTTTCTAGTGTCCTTCGTTGGGAGAAAAATGCAAAGGTACAA
This sequence comes from Pseudophryne corroboree, assembly GCF_028390025.1. Lineage (NCBI taxonomy): Eukaryota > Metazoa > Chordata > Amphibia > Anura > Myobatrachidae > Pseudophryne > Pseudophryne corroboree. The sequence goes on along the minus strand of NW_026967873.1, from coordinate 149,478 downwards.
GACAGCTTTTCCTTGCCAATATCTCTCTTTGCAAAGAGCTACGCATTGGAAAATTCTGGCTATACCGTGTAGATCATGGGTCTTCAACCTGCGGCCCTCCAGCTGCTGTGGAACTACACATCCCAGCATGCCCTGCCTCAGTTTTAGCATACCTTAATAGCAAAACTGTGGCAGGGCATGCTGGACATGTAGTTTCACAGCAGCTGGAAGGCCACAGGTTGAAGACCCATGGTGTAGATGAAGCACTAACAGGAGGCTTTAAAATTTTCATTCTAGTGTCCTTCGTTTGGGAGTAAAATCCAATGGTACAAGACAGCTTTTCCTTGCCAATATCTCTCTTTTGCACAAAGCTGCGCATTGGAAAATTCAGGGCTATGCCGTGTAGATGATGGCCTAACAGGAGGCTTTAAAATTTTCTTTCTAGTGTCCTTCGTTTGGGAGAAAAATGCAAAGGTACAAGACAGCTTTCCTTGCCAATATCTCTCTTTTGCAAAGAGCTGCGCATTGGAAAATTCAGGGCTATGCCGTGTAAATGATGGCCTAACAGGAGGCTTTAAAATTTTCTTTCTAGTGTCCTTCGTTTGGGAGAAAAATGCAAAGGTACAAGACAGCTTTTCCTTGCCAATATCTCTCTTTGCAAAGAGATGCGCATTGGAAAATTCAGGGCTATGCCGTGTAGATGATGGCCTAACTGGAGGCTTTAAAATTTTCTTTCTAGTGTCCTTCGTTTGGGAGAAAAATGCAAAGGTACAAGACAGCTTTTCCTTGCCAATATCTCTCTTTTGCAAAGAGCTGCGTATTGGAAAATTCAGGGCTATGCCGTGTAGATGATGGCCTAACAGGAGGCTTTAAATTTTCTTTCTAGTGTCCTTCGTTTGGGAGAAAAATGCAAAGGTACAAGACAGCTTTTCCTTGCCAATATCTCTCTTTTGCAAAGAGCTGCGCACTGGAAAATTCAGGGCTATGCCGTGTAGATGATGGCCTAACAGGAGGCTTTAAAATTTTCTTTCTAGTGTCCTTCGTTTGGGAGAAAAATCCAATGGTACAAGACAGCTTTTCCTTGCCAATATCTCTCTTTTACACAAAGCTGCGCATTGGAAAATTCAGGGCTATGCCGTGTAGATGATGGCCTAACAGGAGGCTTTAAAATTTTCTTTCTAGTGTCCTTCGTTTGGGAGAAAAATGCAAAGGTACAAGACAGCTTTTCCTTGCCAATATCTCTCTTTTGCAAAGAGCTGCGCATTGGAAAATTCAGGCTATGCCGTGTAGATGATGGCCTAACAGGAGGCTTAAAATTTTCTTTCTAGTGTCCTTCGTTGGGAGAAAAATGCAAAGGTACAAGACAGCTTTTCCTTGCCAATATCTCTCTTTTGCAAAGAGCTGCGCATTGGAAAATTCAGGGCTATGCCGTGTAGATGATGGCCTAACAGGAGGCTTTAAAATTTTATTTCTAGTGTCCTTCGTTTGGGAGAAAAATGCAAAGGTACAAGACAGCTTTTCCTTGCCAATATCTCTCTTTTGCAAAGAGCTACGCATTGGAAAATTCTGGGCTATACCGTGTAGATGAAGCACTAACAGGAGGCTTTACATTTTCATTCTAGTGTCCTTCGTTTGGGAGTAAAATCCAATGGTACAGAGACAGCTTTTCCTTGCCATATCTCTCTTTTGCACAAAGCTGCGCATTGGAAAATTCAGGGCTATGCCGTGTAGATGATGGCCTAACAGGAGGCTTTAAAATGTTCTTTCTAGTGTCCTTCGTTGGGAGAAAAATGCAAAGGTACAAGACAGCTTTTCCTTGCCAATATCTCTCTTTTGCAAAGAGCTGCGCATTGGAAAATTCAGGGCTATGCCGTGTAGATGATGGCCTAACAGGAGGCTTTAAAATTTTCTTTCTTATGTCCTTCGTTTGGGAGAAAAATGCAAAGGTACAAGACAGCTTTTCCTTGCCAATATCTCTCTTTTGCAAAGAGCTGCGCATTGGAAAATTCAGGGCTATGCCGTGTAGATGATCGCCTAACAGGAGGCTTTAAAATTTTCTTCTAGTATCCTTTGTTTGGGAGAAAAATGCAAAGGTACAAGACAGCTTTTCCTTGCCAATATCTCTCTTTTGCAAAGAGCTGCGCATTGGAAAATTCAGGGCTATGCCGTGTAGATGATGGCCTAACAGGAGGCTTTAAAATTTTCTTTCTAGTGTCCTTCGTTTGGGAGAAAAATGCAAAGGTACAAGACAGCTTTTCTTGCCAATATCTCTCTTTTGCAAAGAGCTGCGCATTGGAAAATTCAGGGCTCTGCCGTGTAGATGATGGCCTAACAGGAGGCTTTAAAATTTTCTTTCTAGTGTCCTTCGTTTTGGGAGAAAAATGCAAAGGTACAAGACAGCTTTTCCTTGCCAATATCTCTCTTTTGCAAAGAGCTACGCATTGGAAAATTCATGGCTATACCGTGTAAATGAAGCACTAACAGGAGGCTTTAAAATTTTCTTTCTAGTGTCCTTCGTTTGGGAGAAAAATGCAAAGGTACAAGACAGCTTTTCCTTGCCAATATCTCTCTTTTGCACAAAGCTGCGCATTGGAAAATTCAGGGCTATGCCGTGTAGATGATGGCCTAACAGGAGGCTTTAAAATTTTCTTTCTAGTGTCCTTCGCTTGGGAGAAAAATGCAAAGGTACAAGACAGCTTTTCCTTGCCAATATCTCTCTTTTGCAAAGAGTTGCGCATTGGAAAATTCAGGGCTCTGCCGTGTAGATGATGGCCTAACAGGAGGCTTTAAAATTTTATTTCTAGTGTCCTTCGTTTGGGAGAAAAATGCAAAGGTACAAGACAGCTTTTCCTTGTCAATATCTCTCTTTTGCAAAGAGCTACGCATTGAAAATTCTGGGCTATACCGTGTAGATGAAGCACTAACAGGAGGCTTTAAAATTTTCTTTCTAGTGTCCTTCGTTTGGGGAGAAAAATCCAATGGTACAAGACAGCTTTTCCTTGCCAATATCTCTCTTTTGCACAAAGCTGCGCATTGGAAAATTCAGGGGCTATGCCGTGTAGATGATGGCCTAACAGGAGGCTTTAAAATTTTCTTTCTAGTGTCCTTCGTTTGGGAGAAAAATGCAAAGGTACAAGACAGCTTTTCCTTGCCAATATCTCTCTTTTGCAAAGAGCTGCGCATTGGAAAATTCAGGGCTATGCCGTGTAGATGATGGCCTAACATTAGGCTTTAAAATTTTCTTTCTAGTGTCCTTCGTTTGGGAGAAAAATGCAAAGGTACAAGACAGCTTTTCCTTGCCAATATCTCTCTTTTGCAAAGAGCTACGCATTGGAAAATTCTGGCTATACCGTGTAAATGAAGCACTAACAGGAGGCTTTAAAATTTTCTTTCTAGTGTCCTTCGTTGGGAGAAAAATCAATGGTACAAGACAGCTTTTCCTTGCCAATATCTCTCTTTTGCACAAAGCTGCGCATTGGAAAATTCAGGGCTATGCCGTGTAGATGATGGCCTAACATTAGGCTTTAAAATTTTCTTTCTAGTGTCCTTCGTTTGGGAGAAAAATGCAAAGGTACAAGACAGCTTTTCCTTGCCAATATCTCTCTTTTGCAAAGAGCTGCGCATTGGAAAATTCAGGGCTATGCCGTGTAGGATGATGGCCTAACAGGAGGCTTTAAAATTTTCTTCTAGTGTCCTTTGTTTGGGAGAAAAATACAAAGGTACAAGACAGCTTTTCCTTGCCAATATCTCTCTTTTGCAAAGAGCTGCGCATTAGAAAAAACTAACTTGTACCTTTGCATTTTTCTCCCAAACGAAGGACACTAGAATTAAAATTTTAAAGCCTCCTGTTAGGCCATCATCTACACGACATAGCCCTGAATTTTCCAATGCGCAGCTCTTTGCAAAAGAGAGATATTGGCAAGGAAAAGCTGTCTTGTACCTTTGCATTTTCTCCCAAACGAAGGTCACTAGAAAGAAAATTTTAAAGCCTCCTGTTAGGCCATCATCTACACGACATAGCCCTGAATTTTCCAATGCGTAGCTCTTTGCAAAAGAGAGATATTGGCAAGGAAAAGCTGTATTGTACCATTGCATTTTTCTCCCAAACGAAGGACACTAGAAATAAAAATTTTAAGCCTCCTGTTAGACCATCATCTACACGACATAGCCCTGAATTTTCCAATGCGCAGCTCTTTGCAAAAGAGAGATATTGGCAAGGAAAAGCTGTCTTATACCTTTGCATTTTTCTCCCAAACGAAGGACACTAGAAAGAAAATTTTAAAGCCTCCTGTTAGACCATCATCTACACGGCATAGCCCTGAATTTTCCAATGCGCAGCTCTTTGCAAAAGAGAGATATTGGCAAGGAAAAGCTGTCTTGTACCTTTGTATTTTCTCCCAAACAAAGGACACTAGAAAGAAAATTTTAAAGCCTCCTGTTAGGCCATCATCTACACGGCATAGCCCTGAATTTTCCAATGCGCAGCTCTTTGCAAAAGAGAGATATTGGCAAGGAAAAGCTGTCTTGTACCTTTGCATTTTCTCCCAAACGAAGGACACTAGAAAGAAAATTTTAAAGCCTAATGTTAGGCCATCATCTACACGGCATAGCCCTGAATTTTCCAATGCGCAGCTTTGTGCAAAAGAGAGATATTGGCAAGGAAAAGCTGTCTTGTACCATTGGATTTTTCTCCCAAACGAAGGACACTAGAAAGAAAATTTTAAAGCCTCCTGTTAGTGCTTCATTTACACGGTATAGGCCCAGAATTTTCCAATGCGTAGCTCTTTGCAAAAGAGAGATATTGGCAAGGAAAAGCTGTCTTGTACCTTTGCATTTTTCTCCCAAACGAAGGACACTAGAAAGAAAATTTTAAAGCCTAATGTTAGGCCATCATCTACACGGCATAGCCCTGAATTTTCCAATGCGCAGCTCTTTGCAAAAGAGAGATATTGGCAAGGAAAAGCTGTCTTGTACCTTTGCATTTTTCTCCCAAACGAAGGACACTAGAAAGAAAATTTTAAAGCCTCCTGTTAGGCCATCATCTACACGGCATAGCCCTGAATTTTCCAATGCGCAGCTTTGTGCAAAAGAGAGATATTGGCAAGGAAAAGCTGTCTTGTACCATTGGATTTTTCTCCCAAACGAAGGACACTAGAAAGAAAATTTTAAAGCCTCCTGTTAGTGCTTCATCTACACGGTATAGCCCAGAATTTTCCAATGCGTAGCTCTTTGCAAAAGAGAGATATTGACAAGGAAAAGCTGTCTTGTACCTTTGCATTTTTCTCCCAAACGAAGGACACTAGAAATAAAATTTTAAAGCCTCCTGTTAGGCCATCATCTACACGGCAGAGCCCTGAATTTTCCAATGCGCAACTCTTTGCAAAAGAGAGATATTGGCAAGGAAAAGCTGTCTTGTACCTTTGCATTTTTCTCCCAAGCGAAGGACACTAGAAAGAAAATTTTAAAGCCTCCTGTTAGGCCATCATCTACACGGCATAGCCCTGAATTTTCCAATGCGCAGCTTTGTGCAAAAGAGAGATATTGGCAAGGAAAAGCTGTCTTGTACCTTTGCATTTTTCTCCCAAACGAAGGACACTAGAAAGAAAATTTTAAAGCCTCCTGTTAGTGCTTCATTTACACGGTATAGCCATGAATTTTCCAATGCGTAGCTCTTTGCAAAAGAGAGATATTGCAAGGAAAAGCTGTCTTGTACCTTTGCATTTTTCTCCCAAACGAAGGACACTAGAAAGAAAATTTTAAAGCCTCCTGTTAGGCCATCATCTACACGGCAGAGCCTGAATTTTCCAATGCGCAGCTCTTTGCAAAAGAGAGATATTGGCAAGGAAAAGCTGTCTTGTACCTTTGCATTTTTCTCCCAAACGAAGGACACTAGAAAGAAAATTTTAAAGCCTCCTGTTAGGCCATCATCTACACGGCATAGCCCTGAATTTTCCAATGCGCAGCTCTTTGCAAAAGAGAGATATTGGCAAGGAAAAGCTGTCTTGTACCTTTGCATTTTTCTCCCAAACAAAGGATACTAGAAAGAAAATTTAAAGCCTCCTGTTAGGCGATCATCTACACGGCATAGCCCTGAATTTTCCAATGCGCAGCTCTTTGCAAAAGAGAGATATTGGCAAGGAAAAGCTGTCTTGTACCTTTGCATTTTTCTCCCAAACGAAGGACATAAGAAAGAAAATTTTAAAGCCTCCTGTTAGGCCATCATCTACACGGCATAGCCCTGAATTTTCCAATGCGCAGCTCTTTGCAAAGAGAGATATTGGCAAGGAAAAGCTGTCTTGTACCTTTGCATTTTCTCCCAAACGAAGGACACTAGAAAGAACATTTTAAAGCCTCCTGTTAGGCCATCATCTACACGGCATAGCCCTGAATTTTCCAATGCGCAGCTTTGTGCAAAAGAGAGATATTGGCAAGGAAAAGCTGTCTTGTACCATTGGATTTACTCCCAAACGAAGGACACTAGAATGAAAATGTTAAAGCCTCCTGTTAGTGCTTCATCTACACGGTATAGCCCAGAATTTTCCAATGCGTAGCTCTTTGCAAAAGAGAGATATTGGCAAGGAAAAGCTGTCTTGTACCTTTGCATTTTTCTCCCAAACGAAGGACACTAGAAATAAAATTTTAAAGCCTCCTGTTAGGCCATCATCTACACGGCATAGCCCTGAATTTTCCAATGCGCAGCTCTTTGCAAAAGAGAGATATTGGCAAGGAAAAGCTGTCTTGTACCTTTGCATTTTCTCCCAAACGAAGGACACTAGAAAGAAAATTTTAAAGCCTCCTGTTAGGGCCATCATCTACACGGCATAGCCCTGAATTTTCCAATGCGCAGCTCTTTGCAAAAGAGAGATATTGCAAGGAAAAGCTGTCTTGTACCTTTGCATTTTCTCCCAAACGAAGGACACTAGAAAGAAAATTTTAAAGCCTCCTGTTAGGCCATCATCTACACGGCATAGCCCTGAATTTTCCAATGCGCAGCTTTGTGTAAAAGAGAGATATTGGCAAGGAAAAGCTGTCTTGTACCATTGGATTTTTCTCCCAAACGAAGGACACTAGAAAGAAAATTTTAAAGCCTCCTGTTAGGCCATCATCTACACGGCATAGCCCTGAATTTTCCAGTGCGCAGCTCTTTGCAAAAGAGAGATATTGGCAAGGAAAAGCTGTCTTGTACCTTTGCATTTTTCTCCCAAACGAAGGACACTAGAAAGAAAATTTTAAAGCCTCCTGTTAGGCCATCATCTACACGGCATAGCCCTGAATTTTCCAATACGCAGCTCTTTGCAAAAGAGAGATATTGGCAAGGAAAAGCTGTCTTGTACCTTTGCATTTTTCTCCCAAACGAAGGACACTAGAAAGAAAATTTTAAAGCCTCCAGTTAGGCCATCATCTACACGGCATAGCCCTGAATTTTCCAATGCGCATCTCTTGCAAAAGAGAGATATTGGCAAGGAAAAGCTGTCTTGTACCTTTGCATTTTTCTCCCAAACGAAGGACACTAGAAAGAAAATTTTAAAGCCTCCTGTTAGGCCATCATTTACACGGCATAGCCCTGAATTTTCCAATGCGCAGCTCTTTGCAAAAGAGAGATATTGGCAAGGAAAAGCTGTCTTGTACCTTTGCATTTTTCTCCCAAACGAAGGACACTAGAAAGAAAATTTTAAAGCCTCCTGTTAGGCCATCATCTACACGGCATAGCCCTGAATTTTCCAATGCGCAGCTTTGTGCAAAAGAGAGATATTGGCAAGGAAAAGCTGTCTTGTACCATTGGATTTTACTCCCAAACGAAGGACACTAGAATGAAAATTTAAAGCCTCCTGTTAGTGCTTCATCTACACCATGGGTCTTCAACCTGTGGCCTTCCAGCTGCTGTGAAACTACATGTCCCAGCATGCCCTGCCACAGTTTTGCTATTAAGGTATGCTAAAACTGAGGCAGGGCATGCTGGGATGTGTAGTTCCACAGCAGCTGGAGGGCCGCAGGTTGAAGACCCATGATCTACACGGTATAGCCCAGAATTTTCCAATGCGTAGCTCTTTGCAAAAGAGAGATATTGGCAAGGAAAAGCTGTCTTGTACCTTTGCATTTTTCTCCCAAACGAAGGACACTAGAAAGAAAATTTTAAAGCCTCCTGTTAGGCCATCATCTACACGGCATAGCCCTGAATTTTCCAATGCGCAGCTCTTTGCAAAAGAGAGATATTGGCAAGGAAAAGCTGTCTTGTACCTTTGCATTTTTCTCCCAAACGAAGGACACTAGAAAGAAAATTTTAAAGCCTCCTGTTAGGCCATCATCTACACGGCATAGCCCTGAATTTTCCAATGCGCAGCTCTTTGCAAAGAGAGATATTGGCAAGGAAAAGCTGTCTTGTACCTTTGCATTTTTCTCCCAAACGAAGGACACTAGAAAGAAAATTTTAAAGCCTCCTGTTAGGCCATCATCTACACGGCATAGCCCTCAATTTTCCAATGCGCAGCTTTGTGCAAAAGAGAGATATTGGCAAGGAAAAGCTGTCTTGTACCATTGGATTTTTCTCCCAAACGAAGGACACTAGAAAGAAAATTTTAAAGCCTCCTGTTAGGCCATCATCTACACGGCATAGCCCTGAATTTTCCGGTGCGCTGCTCTTTGCAAAAAGAGATATTGGCAAGGAAAAGCTGTCTTGTACCTTTGCATTTTTCTCCCAAACGAAGGACACTAGAAAGAAAATTTTAAAGCCTCCTGTTAGGCCATCATCTACACGGCATAGCCCTGAATTTTCCAATACGCAGCTCTTTGCAAAAGAGAGATATTGGCAAGGAAAAGCTGTCTTGTACCTTTGCATTTTTCTCCCAAACGAAAGACACTAGAAAGAAAATTTTAAAGCCTCCTGTTAGGCCATCATCTACACGGCATAGCCCTGAATTTTCCAATGCGCAGCTCTTTGCAAAAGAGAGATATTGGCAAGGAAAAGCTGTCTTGTACCTTTGCATTTTTCTCCCAAACGAAGGACACTAGAAAGAAAATTTTAAAGCCTCCTGTTAGGCCATCATCTACACGGCATAGCCCTGAATTTTCCAATGCGCTGCTTTGTGCAAAAGAGAGATATTGGCAAGGAAAAGCTGTCTTGTACCATTGGATTTTTCTCCCAAACGAAGGACACTAGAATGAAAATTTTAAAGCCTACTGTTAGTGCTTCATCTACACGGTATAGCCCAGAATTTTCCAATGCGTAGCTCTTTGCAAAAGAGAGATATTGGCAAGGAAAAGCTGTCTTGTACCTTTGCATTTTTCTCCCAAACGAAGGACACTAGAAATAAAATTTTAAAGCCTCCTGTTAGGCCATCATCTACACGGCATAGCCCTGAATTTTCCAATGCGCAGCTTTGTGCAAAAGAGAGATATTGGCAAGGAAAAGCTGTCTTGTACCATTGGATTTTTCTCCCAAACGAAGGACACTAGAAAGAAAATTTTAAAGCCTCCTGTTAGTGCTTCATTTACACGGTATAGCCCAGAATTTTCCAATGCGTAGCTCTTTGCAAAAGAGAGATATTGGCAAGGAAAAGCTGTCTTGTACCATTGGATTTTTCTCCCAAACGAAGGACACTAGAAAGAAAATTTTAAAGCCTCCTGTTAGGCCATCATCTACACGGCATAGCCCTGAATTTTCCAATGCGCAGCTCTTTGCAAAAGAGAGATATTGGCAAGGAAAAGCTGTCTTGTACCTTTGCATTTTTCTCCCAAACGAAGGACACTAGAAAGAAAATTTTAAAGCCTCCTGTTAGGCCATCATCTACACGGCATAGCCCTGAATTTTCCAATGCGCAGCTCTTTGCAAAAGAGAGATATTGGCAAGGAAAAGCTGTCTTGTACCTTTGCATTTTTCTCCCAAACGAAGGACACTAGAAAGAAAATTTTAAAGCCTCCTGTTAGGCCATCATCTACACGGCATAGCCCTCAATTTTCCAATGCGCAGCTTTGTGCAAAAGAGAGATATTGGCAAGGAAAAGCTGTCTTGTACCATTGGATTTTTCTCCCAAACGAAGGACACTAGAAAGAAAATTTTAAAGCCTCCTGTTAGTGCTTCATTTACACGGTATAGCCCAGAATTTTCCAATGCGTAGCTCTTTGCAAAAGAGAGATATTGGCAAGGAAAAGCTGTCTTGTACCTTTGCATTTTTCTCCCAAACGAAGGACACTAGAAATAAAATTTTAAAGCCTCCTGTTAGGCCATCATCTACACGGCAGAGCCGTGAATTTTCCAATGCGCAGCTCTTTGCAAAAGAGAGATATTGGCAAGGAAAAGCTGTCTTGTACCTTTGCATTTTTCTCCCAAACGAAGGACACTAGAAAGAAAATTTTAAAGCCTCCTGTTAGGCCATCATCTACACGGCATAGCCCTGAATTTTCCAATGCGCAGCTCTTTGCAAAAGAGAGATATTGGCAAGGAAAAGCTGTCTTGTACCTTTGCATTTTTCTCCCAAACAAAGGACACTAGAAAGAAAATTTTAAAGCCTCCTGTTAGGCCATCATCTACACGGCATAGCCCTCAATTTTCCAATGCGCAGCTTTGTGCAAAAGAGAGATATTGGCAAGGAAAAGCTGTCTTGTACCATTGGATTTTTCTCCCAAACGAAGGACACTAGAAAGAAAATTTTAAAGCCTCCTGTTAGGCCATCATCTACACGGCATAGCCCTGAATTTTCCAATGCGCAGCTCTTTGCAAAAGAGAGATATTGGCAAGGAAAAGCTGTCTTGTACCTTTGCATTTTTCTCCCAAACGAAGGACACTAGAAAGAAAATTTTAAAGCCTCCTGTTAGGCCATCATCTACACGGCATAGCCCTGAATTTTCCAATGCGCAGCTCTTTGCAAAAGAGAGATATTGGCAAGGAAAAGCTGTCTTGTACCTTTGCATTTTTCTCCCAAACGAAGGACACTAGAAAGAAAATTTTAAAGCCTCCTGTTAGGCCATCATCTACACGGCATAGCCCTCAATTTTCCAATGCGCAGCTTTGTGCAAAAGAGAGATATTGGCAAGGAAAAGCTGTCTTGTACCATTGGATTTTTCTCCCAAACGAAGGACACTAGAAAGAAAATTTTAAAGCCTCCTGTTAGGCCATCATCTACACGGCATAGCCCTGAATTTTCCAGTGCGCAGCTCTTTGCAAAAAGAGATATTGGCAAGGAAAAGCTGTCTTGTACCTTTGCATTTTTCTCCCAAACGAAGGACACTAGAAAGAAAATTTTAAAGCCTCCTGTTAGGCCATCATCTACACGGCATAGCCCTGAATTTTCCAATACGCAGCTCTTTGCAAAAGAGAGATATTGGCAAGGAAAAGCTGTCTTGTACCTTTGCATTTTTCTCCCAAACGAAATACACTAGAAAGAAAATTTTAAAGCCTCCTGTTAGGCCATCATCTACACGGCATAGCCCTGAATTTTCCAATGTGCAGCTCTTTGCAAAAGAGAGATATTGGCAAGGAAAAGCTGTCTTGTACCTTTGCATTTTTCTCCCAAACGAAGGACACTAGAAAGAAAATTTTAAAGCCTCCTGTTAGGCCATCATCTACACGGCATAGCCCTGAATTTTCCAATGCGCTGCTTTGTGCAAAAGAGAGATATTGGCAAGGAAAAGCTGTCTTGTACCATTGGATTTTTCTCCCAAACGAAGGACACTAGAATGAAAATTTTAAAGCCTACTGTTAGTGCTTCATCTACACGGTATAGCCCAGAATTTTCCATTGCGTAGCTCTTTGCAAAAGAGAGATATTGGCAAGGAAAAGCTGTCTTGTACCTTTGCATTTTTCTCCCAAACGAAGGACACTAGAAAGAAAATTTTAAAGCCTCCAGTTAGGCCATCATCTACACGGCATAGCCCTGAATTTTCCAATGCGCAGCTCTTTGCAAAAGAGAGATATTGGCAAGGAAAAGCTGTCTTGTACCTTTGCATTTTTCTCCCAAACGAAGGACACTAGAAAGAAAATTTTAAAGCCTCCTGTTAGGCCATCATCTACACGGCATAGCCCTGAATTTTCCAATGCGCAGCTTTGTGCAAAAGAGAGATATTGGCAAGGAAAAGCTGTCTTGTACCATTGGATTTTTCTCCCAAACGAAGGACACTAGAATGAAAATTTTAAAGCCTACTGTTAGTGCTTCATCTACACGGTATAGCCCAGAATTTTCCAATGCGTAGCTCTTTGCAAAAGAGAGATATTGGCAAGGAAAAGCTGTCTTGTACCTTTGCATTTTTCTCCCAAACGAAGGACACTAGAAATAAAATTTTAAAGCCTCCTGTTAGGCCATCATCTACACGGCAGAGCCCTGAATTTTCCAATGCGCAGCTCTTTGCAAAAGAGAGATATTGGCAAGGAAAAGCTGTCTTGTACCTTTGCATTTTTCTCCCAAACGAAGGACACTAGAAAGAAAATTTTAAAGCCTCCTGTTAGGCCATCATCTACACGGCATAGCCCTGAATTTTCCAATGCGCAGCTTTGTGCAAAAGAGAGATATTGGCAAGGAAAAGCTGTCTTGTACCATTGGATTTTTCTCCCAAACGAAGGACACTAGAAAGAAAATTTTAAAGCCTCCTGTTAGTGCTTCATTTACACGGTATAGCCCAGAATTTTCCAATGCGTAGCTCTTTGCAAAAGAGAGATATTGGCAAGGAAAAGCTGTCTTGTACCTTTGCATTTTTCTCCCAAACGAAGGACACTAGAAAGAAAATTTTAAAGCCTCCTGTTAGGCCATCATCTACACGGCATAGCCCTGAATTTTCCAATGCGCAGCTCTTTGCAAAAGAGAGATATTGGCAAGGAAAAGCTGTCTTGTACCTTTGCATTTTTCTCCCAAACAAAGGACACTAGAAAGAAAATTTTAAAGCCTCCTGTTAGGCCATCATCTACACGGCATAGCCCTGAATTTTCCAATGCGCAGCTCTTTGCAAAAGAGAGATATTGGCAAGGAAAAGCTGTCTTGTACCTTTGCATTTTTCTCCCAAACGAAGGACACTAGAAAGAAAATTTTAAAGCCTCCTGTTAGGCCATCATCTACACGGCATAGCCCTGAATTTTCCAATGCGCAGCTCTTTGCAAAAGAGAGATATTGGCAAGGAAAAGCTGTCTTGTACCTTTGCATTTTTCTCCCAAACGAAGGACACTAGAAAGAAAATTTTAAAGCCTCCTGTTAGGCCATCATCTACACGGCATAGCCCTGAATTTTCCAATGCGCTGCTTTGTGCAAAAGAGAGATATTGGCAAGGAAAAGCTGTCTTGTACCATTGGATTTTTCTCCCAAACGAAGGACACTAGAATGAAAATTTTAAAGCCTACTGTTAGTGCTTCATCTACACGGTATAGCCCAGAATTTTCCATTGCGTAGCTCTTTGCAAAAGAGAGATATTGGCAAGGAAAAGCTGTCTTGTACCTTTGCATTTTTCTCCCAAACGAAGGACACTAGAAAGAAAATTTTAAAGCCTCCAGTTAGGCCATCATCTACACGGCATAGCCCTGAATTTTCCAATGCGCAGCTCTTTGCAAAAGAGAGATATTGGCAAGGAAAAGCTGTCTTGTACCTTTGCATTTTTCTCCCAAACGAAGGACACTAGAAAGAAAATTTTAAAGCCTCCTGTTAGGCCATCATCTACACGGCATAGCCCTGAATTTTCCAATGCGCAGCTTTGTGCAAAAGAGAGATATTGGCAAGGAAAAGCTGTCTTGTACCATTGGATTTTTCTCCCAAACGAAGGACACTAGAATGAAAATTTTAAAGCCTACTGTTAGTGCTTCATCTACACGGTATAGCCCAGAATTTTCCAATGCGTAGCTCTTTGCAAAAGAGAGATATTGGCAAGGAAAAGCTGTCTTGTACCTTTGCATTTTTCTCCCAAACGAAGGACACTAGAAATAAAATTTTAAAGCCTCCTGTTAGGCCATCATCTACACGGCAGAGCCCTGAATTTTCCAATGCGCAGCTCTTTGCAAAAGAGAGATATTGGCAAGGAAAAGCTGTCTTGTACCTTTGCATTTTTCTCCCAAACGAAGGACACTAGAAAGAAAATTTTAAAGCCTCCTGTTAGGCCATCATCTACACGGCATAGCCCTGAATTTTCCAATGCGCAGCTTTGTGCAAAAGAGAGATATTGGCAAGGAAAAGCTGTCTTGTACCATTGGATTTTTCTCCCAAACGAAGGACACTAGAAAGAAAATTTTAAAGCCTCCTGTTAGTGCTTCATTTACACGGTATAGCCCAGAATTTTCCAATGCGTAGCTCTTTGCAAAAGAGAGATATTGGCAAGGAAAAGCTGTCTTGTACCTTTGCATTTTTCTCCCAAACGAAGGACACTAGAAAGAAAATTTTAAAGCCTCCTGTTAGGCCATCATCTACACGGCATAGCCCTGAATTTTCCAATGCGCAGCTCTTTGCAAAAGAGAGATATTGGCAAGGAAAAGCTGTCTTGTACCTTTGCATTTTTCTCCCAAACAAAGGACACTAGAAAGAAAATTTTAAAGCCTCCTGTTAGGCCATCATCTACACGGCATAGCCCTGAATTTTCCAATGCGCAGCTCTTTGCAAAAGAGAGATATTGGCAAGGAAAAGCTGTCTTGTACCTTTGCATTTTTCTCCCAAACGAAGGACACTAGAAAGAAAATTTTAAAGCCTCCTGTTAGGCCATCATCTACACGGCATAGCCCTGAATTTTCCAATGCGCAGCTCTTTGCAAAAGAGAGATATTGGCAAGGAAAAGCTGTCTTGTACCTTTGCATTTTTCTCCCAAACGAAGGACACTAGAAAGAAAATTTTAAAGCCTCCTGTTAGGCCATCATCTACACGGCATAGCCCTGAATTTTCCAATGCGCAGCTTTGTGCAAAAGAGAGATATTGGCAAGGAAAAGCTGTCTTGTACCATTGGATTTTTCTCCCAAACGAAGGACACTAGAATGAAAATTTTAAAGCCTCCTGTTAGTGCTTCATCTACACGGTATAGCCCAGAATTTTCCAATGCGTAGCTCTTTGCAAAAGAGAGATATTGGCAAGGAAAAGCTGTCTTGTACCTTTGCATTTTTCTCCCAAACGAAGGACACTAGAAATAAAATTTTAAAGCCTCCTGTTAGGCCATCATCTACACGGCAGAGCCCTGAATTTTCCAATGCGCAGCTCTTTGCAAAAGAGAGATATTGGCAAGGAAAAGCTGTCTTGTACCTTTGCATTTTTCTCCCAAACGAAGGACACTAGAAATAAAATTTTAAAGCCTCCTGTTAGGCCATCATCTACACGGCATAGCCATGAATTTTCCAATGCGCAGCTCTTTGCAAAAGAGAGATATTGGCAAGGAAAAGCTGTCTTGTACCTTTGCATTTTTCTCCCAAACGAAGGACACTAGAAAGACAATTTTAAAGCCTCCTGTTAGGCCATCATCTACACGGCATAGCCCTGAATTTTCCAATGCGCAGCTCTTTGCAAAAGAGAGATATTGGCAAGGAAAAGCTGTCTTGTACCTTTGCATTTTTCTCCCAAACGAAGGACACTAGAAAGAAAATTTTAAAGCCTCCTGTTAGGCCATCATCTACACGGCATAGCCCTGAATTTTCCAATGCGCTGCTTTGTGCAAAAGAGAGATATTGGCAAGGAAAAGCTGTCTTGTACCATTGGATTTTTCTCCCAAACGAAGGACACTAGAATGAAAATTTTAAAGCCTACTGTTAGTGCTTCATCTACACGGTATAGCCCAGAATTTTCCAATGCGTAGCTCTTTGCAAAAGAGAGATATTGGCAAGGAAAAGCTGTCTTGTACCTTTGCATTTTTCTCCCAAACGAAGGACACTAGAAAGAAAATTATAAAGCCTCCAGTTAGGCCATCATCTACACGGCATAGCCCTGAATTTTCCAATGCGCAGCTCTTTGCAAAAGAGAGATATTGGCAAGGAAAAGCTGTCTTGTACCTTTGCATTTTTCTCCCAAACGAAGGACACTAGAAAGAAAATTTTAAAGCCTCCTGTTAGGCCATCATCTACACGGCATAGCCCTGAATTTTCCAATGCGCAGCTTTGTGCAAAAGAGAGATATTGGCAAGGAAAAGCTGTCTTGTACCATTGGATTTTTCTCCCAAACGAAGGACACTAGAATGAAAATTTTAAAGCCTACTGTTAGTGCTTCATCTACACGGTATAGCCCAGAATTTTCCAATGCGTAGCTCTTTGCAAAAGAGAGATATTGGCAAGGAAAAGCTGTCTTGTACCTTTGCATTTTTCTCCCAAACGAAGGACACTAGAAATAAAATTTTAAAGCCTCCTGTTAGGCCATCATCTACACGGCAGAGCCCTGAATTTTCCAATGCGCAGCTCTTTGCAAAAGAGAGATATTGGCAAGGAAAAGCTGTCTTGTACCTTTGCATTTTTCTCCCAAACGAAGGACACTAGAAAGAAAATTTTAAAGCCTCCTGTTAGGCCATCATCTACACGGCATAGCCCTGAATTTTCCAATGCGCAGCTTTGTGCAAAAGAGAGATATTGGCAAGGAAAAGCTTTCTTGTACCATTGGATTTTTCTCCCAAACGAAGGACACTAGAAAGAAAATTTTAAAGCCTCCTGTTAGTGCTTCATTTACACGGTATAGCCCAGAATTTTCCAATGCGTAGCTCTTTGCAAAAGAGAGATATTGGCAAGGAAAAGCTGTCTTGTACCTTTGCATTTTTCTCCCAAACGAAGGACACTAGAAATAAAATTTTAAAGCCTCCTGTTAGGCCATCATCTACACGGCAGAGCCGTGAATTTTCCAATGCGCAGCTCTTTGCAAAAGAGAGATATTGGCAAGGAAAAGCTGTCTTGTACCTTTGCATTTTTCTCCCAAACGAAGGACACTAGAAAGAAAATTTTAAAGCCTCCTGTTAGGCCATCATCTACACGGCATAGCCCTGAATTTTCCAATGCGCAGCTCTTTGCAAAAGAGAGATATTGGCAAGGAAAAGCTGTCTTGTACCTTTGCATTTTTCTCCCAAACAAAGGACACTAGAAAGAAAATTTTAAAGCCTCCTGTTAGGCCATCATCTACACGGCATAGCCCTGAATTTTCCAATGCGCAGCTCTTTGCAAAAGAGAGATATTGGCAAGGAAAAGCTGTCTTGTACCTTTGCATTTTTCTCCCAAACGAAGGACACTAGAAAGAAAATTTTAAAGCCTCCTGTTAGGCCATCATCTACACGGCATAGCCCTGAATTTTCCAATGCGCAGCTCTTTGCAAAAGAGAGATATTGGCAAGGAAAAGCTGTCTTGTACCTTTGCATTTTTCTCCCAAACGAAGGACACTAGAAAGAAAATTTTAAAGCCTCCTGTTAGGCCATCATCTACACGGCATAGCCCTGAATTTTCCAATGCGCAGCTCTTTGCAAAAGAGAGATATTGGCAAGGAAAAGCTGTCTTGTACCTTTGCATTTTTCTCCCAAACGAAGGACACTAGAAAGAAAATTTTAAAGCCTCCTGTTAGGCCATCATCTACACGGCATAGCCCTGAATTTTCCAATGCGCAGCTCTTTGCAAAAGAGAGATATTGGCAAGGAAAAGCTGTCTTGTACCTTTGCATTTTTCTCCCAAACGAAGGACACTAGAAAGAAAATTTTAAAGCCTCCTGTTAGGCCATCATCTACACGGCATAGCCCTCAATTTTCCAATGCGCAGCTTTGTGCAAAAGAGAGATATTGGCAAGGAAAAGCTGTCTTGTACCATTGGATTTTTCTCCCAAACGAAGGACACTAGAAAGAAAATTTTAAAGCCTCCTGTTAGGCCATCATCTACACGGCATAGCCCTGAATTTTCCAGTGCGCAGCTCTTTGCAAAAAGAGATATTGGCAAGGAAAAGCTGTCTTGTACCTTTGCATTTTTCTCCCAAACGAAGGACACTAGAAAGAAAATTTTAAAGCCTCCTGTTAGGCCATCATCTACACGGCATAGCCCTGAATTTTCCAATACGCAGCTCTTTGCAAAAGAGAGATATTGGCAAGGAAAAGCTGTCTTGTACCTTTGCATTTTTCTCCCAAACGAAGGACACTAGAAAGAAAATTTTAAAGCCTCCAGTTAGGCCATCATCTACACGGCATAGCCCTGAATTTTCCAATGCGCAGCTCTTTGCAAAAGAGAGATATTGGCAAGGAAAAGCTGTCTTGTACCTTTGCATTTTTCTCCCAAACGAAGGACACTAGAAAGAAAATTTTAAAGCCTCCTGTTAGGCCATCATCTACACGGCATAGCCCTGAATTTTCCAATGCGCAGCTTTGTGCAAAAGAGAGATATTGGCAAGGAAAAGCTGTCTTGTACCATTGGATTTTTCTCCCAAACGAAGGACACTAGAATGAAAATTTTAAAGCCTACTGTTAGTGCTTCATCTACACGGTATAGCCCAGAATTTTCCAATGCGTAGCTCTTTGCAAAAGAGAGATATTGGCAAGGAAAAGCTGTCTTGTACCTTTGCATTTTTCTCCCAAACGAAGGACACTAGAAAGAAAATTTTAAAGCCTCCAGTTAGGCCATCATCTACACGGCATAGCCCTGAATTTTCCAATGCGCAGCTCTTTGCAAAAGAGAGATATTGGCAAGGAAAAGCTGTCTTGTACCTTTGCATTTTTCTCCCAAACGAAGGACACTAGAAAGAAAATTTTAAAGCCTCCTGTTAGGCCATCATCTACACGGCATAGCCCTGAATTTTCCAATGCGCAGCTTTGTGCAAAAGAGAGATATTGGCAAGGAAAAGCTGTCTTGTACCATTGGATTTTTCTCCCAAACGAAGGACACTAGAATGAAAATTTTAAAGCCTACTGTTAGTGCTTCATCTACACGGTATAGCCCAGAATTTTCCAATGCGTAGCTCTTTGCAAAAGAGAGATATTGGCAAGGAAAAGCTGTCTTGTACCTTTGCATTTTTCTCCCAAACGAAGGACACTAGAAAGAAAATTTTAAAGCCTCCAGTTAGGCCATCATCTACACGGCATAGCCCTGAATTTTCCAATGCGCAGCTCTTTGCAAAAGAGAGATATTGGCAAGGAAAAGCTGTCTTGTACCTTTGCATTTTTCTCCCAAACGAAGGACACTAGAAAGAAAATTTTAAAGCCTCCTGTTAGGCCATCATCTACACGGCATAGCCCTGAATTTTCCAATGCGCAGCTTTGTGCAAAAGAGAGATATTGGCAAGGAAAAGCTGTCTTGTACCATTGGATTTTTCTCCCAAACGAAGGACACTAGAATGAAAATTTTAAAGCCTACTGTTAGTGCTTCATCTACACGGTATAGCCCAGAATTTTCCAATGCGTAGCTCTTTGCAAAAGAGAGATATTGGCAAGGAAAAGCTGTCTTGTACCTTTGCATTTTTCTCCCAAACGAAGGACACTAGAAATAAAATTTTAAAGCCTCCTGTTAGGCCATCATCTACACGGCAGAGCCCTGAATTTTCCAATGCGCAGCTCTTTGCAAAAGAGAGATATTGGCAAGGAAAAGCTGTCTTGTACCTTTGCATTTTTCTCCCAAACGAAGGACACTAGAAAGAAAATTTTAAAGCCTCCTGTTAGGCCATCATCTACACGGCATAGCCCTGAATTTTCCAATGCGCAGCTTTGTGCAAAAGAGAGATATTGGCAAGGAAAAGCTGTCTTGTACCATTGGATTTTTCTCCCAAACGAAGGACACTAGAAAGAAAATTTTAAAGCCTCCTGTTAGTGCTTCATTTACACGGTATAGCCCAGAATTTTCCAATGCGTAGCTCTTTGCAAAAGAGAGATATTGGCAAGGAAAAGCTGTCTTGTACCTTTGCATTTTTCTCCCAAACGAAGGACACTAGAAAGAAAATTTTAAAGCCTCCTGTTAGGCCATCATCTACACGGCATAGCCCTGAATTTTCCAATGCGCAGCTTTGTGCAAAAGAGAGATATTGGCAAGGAAAAGCTGTCTTGTACCATTGGATTTTTCTCCCAAACGAAGGACACTAGAAAGAAAATTTTAAAGCCTACTGTTAGTGCTTCATCTACACGGTATAGCCCAGAATTTTCCAATGCGTAGCTCTTTGCAAAAGAGAGATATTGGCAAGGAAAAGCTGTCTTGTACCTTTGCATTTTTCTCCCAAACGAAGGACACTAGAAAGAAAATTTTAAAGCCTCCAGTTAGGCCATCATCTACACGGCATAGCCCTGAATTTTCCAATGCGCAGCTCTTTGCAAAAGAGAGATATTGGCAAGGAAAAGCTGTCTTGTACCTTTGCATTTTTCTCCCAAACGAAGGACACTAGAAAGAAAATTTTAAAGCCTCCTGTTAGGCCATCATCTACACGGCATAGCCCTGAATTTTCCAATGCGCAGCTTTGTGCAAAAGAGAGATATTGGCAAGGAAAAGCTGTCTTGTACCATTGGATTTTTCTCCCAAACGAAGGACACTAGAATGAAAATTTTAAAGCCTACTGTTAGTGCTTCATCTACACGGTATAGCCCAGAATTTTCCAATGCGTAGCTCTTTGCAAAAGAGAGATATTGGCAAGGAAAAGCTGTCTTGTACCTTTGCATTTTTCTCCCAAACGAAGGACACTAGAAAGAAAATTTTAAAGCCTCCAGTTAGGCCATCATCTACACGGCATAGCCCTGAATTTTCCAATGCGCAGCTCTTTGCAAAAGAGAGATATTGGCAAGGAAAAGCTGTCTTGTACCTTTGCATTTTTCTCCCAAACGAAGGACACTAGAAAGAAAATTTTAAAGCCTCCTGTTAGGCCATCATCTACACGGCATAGCCCTGAATTTTCCAATGCGCAGCTTTGTGCAAAAGAGAGATATTGGCAAGGAAAAGCTGCCTTGTACCATTGGATTTTTCTCCCAAACGAAGGACACTAGAATGAAAATTTTAAAGCCTACTGTTAGTGCTTCATCTACACGGTATAGCCCAGAATTTTCCAATGCGTAGCTCTTTGCAAAAGAGAGATATTGGCAAGGAAAAGCTGTCTTGTACCTTTGCATTTTTCTCCCAAACGAAGGACACTAGAAAGAAAATTTTAAAGCCTCCAGTTAGGCCATCATCTACACGGCATAGCCCTGAATTTTCCAATGCGCAGCTCTTTGCAAAAGAGAGATATTGGCAAGGAAAAGCTGTCTTGTACCTTTGCATTTTTCTCCCAAACGAAGGACACTAGAAAGAAAATTTTAAAGCCTCCTGTTAGGCCATCATCTACACGGCATAGCCCTGAATTTTCCAATGCGCAGCTTTGTGCAAAAGAGAGATATTGGCAAGGAAAAGCTGTCTTGTACCATTGGATTTTTCTCCCAAACGAAGGACACTAGAATGAAAATTTTAAAGCCTACTGTTAGTGCTTCATCTACACGGTATAGCCCAGAATTTTCCAATGCGTAGCTCTTTGCAAAAGAGAGATATTGGCAAGGAAAAGATGTCTTGTACCTTTGCATTTTTCTCCCAAACGAAGGACACTAGAAATAAAATTTTAAAGCCTCCTGTTAGGCCATCATCTACACGGCAGAGCCCTGAATTTTCCAATGCGCAGCTCTTTGCAAAAGAGAGATATTGGCAAGGAAAAGCTGTCTTGTACCTTTGCATTTTTCTCCCAAACGAAGGACACTAGAAAGAAAATTTTAAAGCCTCCTGTTAGGCCATCATCTACACGGCATAGCCCTGAATTTTCCAATGCGCAGCTTTGTGCAAAAGAGAGATATTGGCAAGGAAAAGCTGTCTTGTACCATTGGATTTTTCTCCCAAACGAAGGACACTAGAAAGAAAATTTTAAAGCCTCCTGTTAGTGCTTCATTTACACGGTATAGCCCAGAATTTTCCAATGCGTAGCTCTTTGCAAAAGAGAGATATTGGCAAGGAAAAGCTGTCTTGTACCTTTGCATTTTTCTCCCAAACGAAGGACACTAGAAATAAAATTTTAAAGCCTCCTGTTAGGCCATCATCTACACGGCAGAGCCGTGAATTTTCCAATGCGCAGCTCTTTGCAAAAGAGAGATATTGGCAAGGAAAAGCTGTCTTGTACCTTTGCATTTTTCTCCCAAACGAAGGACACTAGAAAGAAAATTTTAAAGCCTCCTGTTAGGCCATCATCTACACGGCATAGCCCTGAATTTTCCAATGCGCAGCTCTTTGCAAAAGAGAGATATTGGCAAGGAAAAGCTGTCTTGTACCTTTGCATTTTTCTCCCAAACAAAGGACACTAGAAAGAAAATTTTAAAGCCTCCTGTTAGGCCATCATCTACACGGCATAGCCCTGAATTTTCCAATGCGCAGCTCTTTGCAAAAGAGAGATATTGGCAAGGAAAAGCTGTCTTGTACCTTTGCATTTTTCTCCCAAACGAAGGACACTAGAAAGAAAATTTTAAAGCCTCCTGTTAGGCCATCATCTACACGGCATAGCCCTGAATTTTCCAATGCGCAGCTCTTTGCAAAAGAGAGATATTGGCAAGGAAAAGCTGTCTTGTACCTTTGCATTTTTCTCCCAAACGAAGGACACTAGAAAGAAAATTTTAAAGCCTCCTGTTAGGCCATCATCTACACGGCATAGCCCTGAATTTTCCAATGCGCAGCTTAGTGCAAAAGAGAGATATTGGCAAGGAAAAGCTGTCTTGTACCATTGGATTTTTCTCCCAAACGAAGGACACTAGAATGAAAATTTTAAAGCCTCCTGTTAGTGCTTCATCTACACGGTATAGCCCAGAATTTTCCAATGCGTAGCTCTTTGCAAAAGAGAGATATTGGCAAGGAAAAGCTGTCTTGTACCTTTGCATTTTTCTCCCAAACGAAGGACACTAGAAATAAAATTTTAAAGCCTCCTGTTAGGCCATCATCTACACGGCAGAGCCCTGAATTTTCCAATGCGCAGCTCTTTGCAAAAGAGAGATATTGGCAAGGAAAAGCTGTCTTGTACCTTTGCATTTTTCTCCCAAACGAAGGACACTAGAAATAAAATTTTAAAGCCTCCTGTTAGGCCATCATCTACACGGCATAGCCATGAATTTTCCAATGCGCAGCTCTTTGCAAAAGAGAGATATTGGCAAGGAAAAGCTGTCTTGTACCTTTGCATTTTTCTCCCAAACGAAGGACACTAGAAAGACAATTTTAAAGCCTCCTGTTAGGCCATCATCTACACGGCATAGCCCTGAATTTTCCAATGCGCAGCTCTTTGCAAAAGAGAGATATTGGCAAGGAAAAGCTGTCTTGTACCTTTGCATTTTTCTCCCAAACGAAGGACACTAGAAAGAAAATTTTAAAGCCTCCTGTTAGGCCATCATCTACACGGCATAGCCCTGAATTTTCCAATGCGCTGCTTTGTGCAAAAGAGAGATATTGGCAAGGAAAAGCTGTCTTGTACCATTGGATTTTTCTCCCAAACGAAGGACACTAGAATGAAAATTTTAAAGCCTACTGTTAGTGCTTCATCTACACGGTATAGCCCAGAATTTTCCAATGCGTAGCTCTTTGCAAAAGAGAGATATTGGCAAGGAAAAGCTGTCTTGTACCTTTGCATTTTTCTCCCAAACGAAGGACACTAGAAAGAAAATTTTAAAGCCTCCAGTTAGGCCATCATCTACACGGCATAGCCCTGAATTTTCCAATGCGCAGCTTTTTGCAAAAGAGAGATATTGGCAAGGAAAAGCTGTCTTGTACCTTTGCATTTTTCTCCCAAACGAAGGACACTAGAAAGAAAATTTTAAAGCCTCCTGTTAGGCCATCATCTACACGGCATAGCCCTGAATTTTCCAATGCGCAGCTTTGTGCAAAAGAGAGATATTGGCAAGGAAAAGCTGTCTTGTACCATTGGATTTTTCTCCCAAACGAAGGACACTAGAATGAAAATTTTAAAGCCTACTGTTAGTGCTTCATCTACACGGTATAGCCCAGAATTTTCCAATGCGTAGCTCTTTGCAAAAGAGAGATATTGGCAAGGAAAAGCTGTCTTGTACCTTTGCATTTTTCTCCCAAACGAAGGACACTAGAAATAAAATTTTAAAGCCTCCTGTTAGGCCATCATCTACACGGCAGAGCCCTGAATTTTCCAATGCGCAGCTCTTTGCAAAAGAGAGATATTGGCAAGGAAAAGCTGTCTTGTACCTTTGCATTTTTCTCCCAAACGAAGGACACTAGAAAGAAAATTTTATAGCCTCCTGTTAGGCCATCATCTACACGGCACAGCCCTGAATTTTCCAATGCGCAGCTTTGTGCAAAAGAGAGATATTGGCAAGGAAAAGCTTTCTTGTACCATTGGATTTTTCTCCCAAACGAAGGACACTAGAAAGAAAATTTTAAAGCCTCCTGTTAGTGCTTCATTTACACGGTATAGCCCAGAATTTTCCAATGCGTAGCTCTTTGCAAAAGAGAGATATTGGCAAGGAAAAGCTGTCTTGTACCTTTGCATTTTTCTCCCAAACGAAGGACACTAGAAATAAAATTTTAAAGCCTCCTGTTAGGCCATCATCTACACGGCAGAGCCGTGAATTTTCCAATGCGCAGCTCTTTGCAAAAGAGAGATATTGGCAAGGAAAAGCTGTCTTGTACCTTTGCATTTTTCTCCCAAACGAAGGACACTAGAAAGAAAATTTTAAAGCCTCCAGTTAGGCCATCATCTACACGGCATAGCCCTGAATTTTCCAATGCGCAGCTCTTTGCAAAAGAGAGATATTGGCAAGGAAAAGCTGTCTTGTACCTTTGCATTTTTCTCCCAAACGAAGGACACTAGAAAGAAAATTTTAAAGCCTCCTGTTAGGCCATCATCTACACGGCATAGCCCTGAATTTTCCAATGCGCAGCTTTGTGCAAAAGAGAGATATTGGCAAGGAAAAGCTGTCTTGTACCATTGGATTTTTCTCCCAAACGAAGGACACTAGAATGAAAATTTTAAAGCCTACTGTTAGTGCTTCATCTACACGGTATAGCCCAGAATTTTCCAATGCGTAGCTCTTTGCAAAAGAGAGATATTGGCAAGGAAAAGCTGTCTTGTACCTTTGCATTTTTCTCCCAAACGAAGGACACTAGAAAGAAAATTTTAAAGCCTCCAGTTAGGCCATCATCTACACGGCATAGCCCTGAATTTTCCAATGCGCAGCTCTTTGCAAAAGAGAGATATTGGCAAGGAAAAGCTGTCTTGTACCTTTGCATTTTTCTCCCAAACGAAGGACACTAGAAAGAAAATTTTAAAGCCTCCTGTTAGGCCATCATCTACACGGCATAGCCCTGAATTTTCCAATGCGCAGCTTTGTGCAAAAGAGAGATATTGGCAAGGAAAAGCTGTCTTGTACCATTGGATTTTTCTCCCAAACGAAGGACACTAGAATGAAAATTTTAAAGCCTACTGTTAGTGCTTCATCTACACGGTATAGCCCAGAATTTTCCAATGCGTAGCTCTTTGCAAAAGAGAGATATTGGCAAGGAAAAGCTGTCTTGTACCT
This sequence comes from Pseudophryne corroboree, assembly GCF_028390025.1. Lineage (NCBI taxonomy): Eukaryota > Metazoa > Chordata > Amphibia > Anura > Myobatrachidae > Pseudophryne > Pseudophryne corroboree. Next base: position 124,095 of record NW_026967873.1, on the reverse strand, counting down.
TTGCATTTTTCTCCCAAACGAAGGACACTAGAAAGAAAATTTTAAAGCCTCCAGTTAGGCCATCATCTACACGGCATAGCCCTGAATTTTCCAATGCGCAGCTCTTTGCAAAAGAGAGATATTGGCAAGGAAAAGCTGTCTTGTACCTTTGCATTTTTCTCCCAAACGAAGGACACTAGAAAGAAAATTTTAAAGCCTCCTGTTAGGCCATCATCTACACGGCATAGCCCTGAATTTTCCAATGCGCAGCTTTGTGCAAAAGAGAGATATTGCAAGGAAAAGCTGTCTTGTACCATTGGATTTTTCTCCCAAACGAAGGACACTAGAATGAAAATTTTAAAGCCTACTGTTAGTGCTTCATCTACACGGTATAGCCCAGAATTTTCCAATGCGTAGCTCTTTGCAAAAGAGAGATATTGGCAAGGAAAAGCTGTCTTGTACCTTTGCATTTTTCTCCCAAACGAAGGACACTAGAAATAAAATTTTAAAGCCTCCTGTTAGGCCATCATCTACACGGCAGAGCCCTGAATTTTCCAATGCGCAGCTCTTTGCAAAAGAGAGATATTGGCAAGGAAAAGCTGTCTTGTACCTTTGCATTTTTCTCCCAAACGAAGGACACTAGAAAGAAAATTTTAAAGCCTCCTGTTAGGCCATCATCTACACGGCATAGCCCTGAATTTTCCAATGCGCAGCTTTGTGCAAAAGAGAGATATTGGCAAGGAAAAGCTGTCTTGTACCATTGGATTTTTCTCCCAAACGAAGGACACTAGAAAGAAAATTTTAAAGCCTCCTGTTAGTGCTTCATTTACACGGTATAGCCCAGAATTTTCCAATGCGTAGCTCTTTGCAAAAGAGAGATATTGGCAAGGAAAAGCTGTCTTGTACCTTTGCATTTTTCTCCCAAACGAAGGACACTAGAAAGAAAATTTTAAAGCCTCCTGTTAGGCCATCATCTACACGGCATAGCCCTGAATTTTCCAATGCGCAGCTTTGTGCAAAAGAGAGATATTGGCAAGGAAAAGCTGTCTTGTACCATTGGATTTTTCTCCCAAACGAAGGACACTAGAAAGAAAATTTTAAAGCCTACTGTTAGTGCTTCATCTACACGGTATAGCCCAGAATTTTCCAATGCGTAGCTCTTTGCAAAAGAGAGATATTGGCAAGGAAAAGCTGTCTTGTACCTTTGCATTTTTCTCCCAAACGAAGGACACTAGAAAGAAAATTTTAAAGCCTCCAGTTAGGCCATCATCTACACGGCATAGCCCTGAATTTTCCAATGCGCAGCTCTTTGCAAAAGAGAGATATTGGCAAGGAAAAGCTGTCTTGTACCTTTGCATTTTTCTCCCAAACGAAGGACACTAGAAAGAAAATTTTAAAGCCTCCTGTTAGGCCATCATCTACACGGCATAGCCCTGAATTTTCCAATGCGCAGCTTTGTGCAAAAGAGAGATATTGGCAAGGAAAAGCTGTCTTGTACCATTGGATTTTTCTCCCAAACGAAGGACACTAGAATGAAAATTTTAAAGCCTACTGTTAGTGCTTCATCTACACGGTATAGCCCAGAATTTTCCAATGCGTAGCTCTTTGCAAAAGAGAGATATTGGCAAGGAAAAGCTGTCTTGTACCTTTGCATTTTTCTCCCAAACGAAGGACACTAGAAAGAAAATTTTAAAGCCTCCAGTTAGGCCATCATCTACACGGCATAGCCCTGAATTTTCCAATGCGCAGCTCTTTGCAAAAGAGAGATATTGGCAAGGAAAAGCTGTCTTGTACCTTTGCATTTTTCTCCCAAACGAAGGACACTAGAAAGAAAATTTTAAAGCCTCCTGTTAGGCCATCATCTACACGGCATAGCCCTGAATTTTCCAATGCGCAGCTTTGTGCAAAAGAGAGATATTGGCAAGGAAAAGCTGCCTTGTACCATTGGATTTTTCTCCCAAACGAAGGACACTAGAATGAAAATTTTAAAGCCTACTGTTAGTGCTTCATCTACACGGTATAGCCCAGAATTTTCCAATGCGTAGCTCTTTGCAAAAGAGAGATATTGGCAAGGAAAAGCTGTCTTGTACCTTTGCATTTTTCTCCCAAACGAAGGACACTAGAAAGAAAATTTTAAAGCCTCCAGTTAGGCCATCATCTACACGGCATAGCCCTGAATTTTCCAATGCGCAGCTCTTTGCAAAAGAGAGATATTGGCAAGGAAAAGCTGTCTTGTACCTTTGCATTTTTCTCCCAAACGAAGGACACTAGAAAGAAAATTTTAAAGCCTCCTGTTAGGCCATCATCTACACGGCATAGCCCTGAATTTTCCAATGCGCAGCTTTGTGCAAAAGAGAGATATTGGCAAGGAAAAGCTGTCTTGTACCATTGGATTTTTCTCCCAAACGAAGGACACTAGAATGAAAATTTTAAAGCCTACTGTTAGTGCTTCATCTACACGGTATAGCCCAGAATTTTCCAATGCGTAGCTCTTTGCAAAAGAGAGATATTGGCAAGGAAAAGATGTCTTGTACCTTTGCATTTTTCTCCCAAACGAAGGACACTAGAAATAAAATTTTAAAGCCTCCTGTTAGGCCATCATCTACACGGCAGAGCCCTGAATTTTCCAATGCGCAGCTCTTTGCAAAAGAGAGATATTGGCAAGGAAAAGCTGTCTTGTACCTTTGCATTTTTCTCCCAAACGAAGGACACTAGAAAGAAAATTTTAAAGCCTCCTGTTAGGCCATCATCTACACGGCATAGCCCTGAATTTTCCAATGCGCAGCTTTGTGCAAAAGAGAGATATTGGCAAGGAAAAGCTGTCTTGTACCATTGGATTTTTCTCCCAAACGAAGGACACTAGAAAGAAAATTTTAAAGCCTCCTGTTAGTGCTTCATTTACACGGTATAGCCCAGAATTTTCCAATGCGTAGCTCTTTGCAAAAGAGAGATATTGGCAAGGAAAAGCTGTCTTGTACCTTTGCATTTTTCTCCCAAACGAAGGACACTAGAAATAAAATTTTAAAGCCTCCTGTTAGGCCATCATCTACACGGCAGAGCCGTGAATTTTCCAATGCGCAGCTCTTTGCAAAAGAGAGATATTGGCAAGGAAAAGCTGTCTTGTACCTTTGCATTTTTCTCCCAAACGAAGGACACTAGAAAGAAAATTTTAAAGCCTCCTGTTAGGCCATCATCTACACGGCATAGCCCTGAATTTTCCAATGCGCAGCTCTTTGCAAAAGAGAGATATTGGCAAGGAAAAGCTGTCTTGTACCTTTGCATTTTTCTCCCAAACAAAGGACACTAGAAAGAAAATTTTAAAGCCTCCTGTTAGGCCATCATCTACACGGCATAGCCCTGAATTTTCCAATGCGCAGCTCTTTGCAAAAGAGAGATATTGGCAAGGAAAAGCTGTCTTGTACCTTTGCATTTTTCTCCCAAACGAAGGACACTAGAAAGAAAATTTTAAAGCCTCCTGTTAGGCCATCATCTACACGGCATAGCCCTGAATTTTCCAATGCGCAGCTCTTTGCAAAAGAGAGATATTGGCAAGGAAAAGCTGTCTTGTACCTTTGCATTTTTCTCCCAAACGAAGGACACTAGAAAGAAAATTTTAAAGCCTCCTGTTAGGCCATCATCTACACGGCATAGCCCTGAATTTTCCAATGCGCAGCTTAGTGCAAAAGAGAGATATTGGCAAGGAAAAGCTGTCTTGTACCATTGGATTTTTCTCCCAAACGAAGGACACTAGAATGAAAATTTTAAAGCCTCCTGTTAGTGCTTCATCTACACGGTATAGCCCAGAATTTTCCAATGCGTAGCTCTTTGCAAAAGAGAGATATTGGCAAGGAAAAGCTGTCTTGTACCTTTGCATTTTTCTCCCAAACGAAGGACACTAGAAATAAAATTTTAAAGCCTCCTGTTAGGCCATCATCTACACGGCAGAGCCCTGAATTTTCCAATGCGCAGCTCTTTGCAAAAGAGAGATATTGGCAAGGAAAAGCTGTCTTGTACCTTTGCATTTTTCTCCCAAACGAAGGACACTAGAAATAAAATTTTAAAGCCTCCTGTTAGGCCATCATCTACACGGCATAGCCATGAATTTTCCAATGCGCAGCTCTTTGCAAAAGAGAGATATTGGCAAGGAAAAGCTGTCTTGTACCTTTGCATTTTTCTCCCAAACGAAGGACACTAGAAAGACAATTTTAAAGCCTCCTGTTAGGCCATCATCTACACGGCATAGCCCTGAATTTTCCAATGCGCAGCTCTTTGCAAAAGAGAGATATTGGCAAGGAAAAGCTGTCTTGTACCTTTGCATTTTTCTCCCAAACGAAGGACACTAGAAAGAAAATTTTAAAGCCTCCTGTTAGGCCATCATCTACACGGCATAGCCCTGAATTTTCCAATGCGCTGCTTTGTGCAAAAGAGAGATATTGGCAAGGAAAAGCTGTCTTGTACCATTGGATTTTTCTCCCAAACGAAGGACACTAGAATGAAAATTTTAAAGCCTACTGTTAGTGCTTCATCTACACGGTATAGCCCAGAATTTTCCAATGCGTAGCTCTTTGCAAAAGAGAGATATTGGCAAGGAAAAGCTGTCTTGTACCTTTGCATTTTTCTCCCAAACGAAGGACACTAGAAAGAAAATTTTAAAGCCTCCAGTTAGGCCATCATCTACACGGCATAGCCCTGAATTTTCCAATGCGCAGCTTTTTGCAAAAGAGAGATATTGGCAAGGAAAAGCTGTCTTGTACCTTTGCATTTTTCTCCCAAACGAAGGACACTAGAAAGAAAATTTTAAAGCCTCCTGTTAGGCCATCATCTACACGGCATAGCCCTGAATTTTCCAATGCGCAGCTTTGTGCAAAAGAGAGATATTGGCAAGGAAAAGCTGTCTTGTACCATTGGATTTTTCTCCCAAACGAAGGACACTAGAATGAAAATTTTAAAGCCTACTGTTAGTGCTTCATCTACACGGTATAGCCCAGAATTTTCCAATGCGTAGCTCTTTGCAAAAGAGAGATATTGGCAAGGAAAAGCTGTCTTGTACCTTTGCATTTTTCTCCCAAACGAAGGACACTAGAAATAAAATTTTAAAGCCTCCTGTTAGGCCATCATCTACACGGCAGAGCCCTGAATTTTCCAATGCGCAGCTCTTTGCAAAAGAGAGATATTGGCAAGGAAAAGCTGTCTTGTACCTTTGCATTTTTCTCCCAAACGAAGGACACTAGAAAGAAAATTTTATAGCCTCCTGTTAGGCCATCATCTACACGGCACAGCCCTGAATTTTCCAATGCGCAGCTTTGTGCAAAAGAGAGATATTGGCAAGGAAAAGCTTTCTTGTACCATTGGATTTTTCTCCCAAACGAAGGACACTAGAAAGAAAATTTTAAAGCCTCCTGTTAGTGCTTCATTTACACGGTATAGCCCAGAATTTTCCAATGCGTAGCTCTTTGCAAAAGAGAGATATTGGCAAGGAAAAGCTGTCTTGTACCTTTGCATTTTTCTCCCAAACGAAGGACACTAGAAATAAAATTTTAAAGCCTCCTGTTAGGCCATCATCTACACGGCAGAGCCGTGAATTTTCCAATGCGCAGCTCTTTGCAAAAGAGAGATATTGGCAAGGAAAAGCTGTCTTGTACCTTTGCATTTTTCTCCCAAACGAAGGACACTAGAAAGAAAATTTTAAAGCCTCCTGTTAGGCCATCATCTACACGGCATAGCCCTGAATTTTCCAATGCGCAGCTCTTTGCAAAAGAGAGATATTGGCAAGGAAAAGCTGTCTTGCACCTTTGCATTTTTCTCCCAAACAAAGGACACTAGAAAGAAAATTTTAAAGCCTCCTGTTAGGCCATCATCTACACGGCATAGCCCTGAATTTTCCAATGCGCAGCTCTTTGCAAAAGAGAGATATTGGCAAGGAAAAGCTGTCTTGTACCTTTGCATTTTTCTCCCAAACGAAGGACACTAGAAAGAAAATTTTAAAGCCTCCTGTTAGGCCATCATCTACACGGCATAGCCCTGAATTTTCCAATGCGCAGCTCTTTGCAAAAGAGAGATATTGGCAAGGAAAAGCTGTCTTGTACCTTTGCATTTTTCTCCCAAACGAAGGACACTAGAAAGAAAATTTTAAAGCCTCCTGTTAGGCCATCATCTACACGGCATAGCCCTGAATTTTCCAATGCGCAGCTTTGTGCAAAAGAGAGATATTGGCAAGGAAAAGCTGTCTTGTACCATTGGATTTTTCTCCCAAACGAAGGACACTAGAATGAAAATTTTAAAGCCTCCTGTTAGTGCTTCATCTACACGGTATAGCCCAGAATTTTCCAATGCGTAGCTCTTTGCAAAAGAGAGATATTGGCAAGGAAAAGCTGTCTTGTACCTTTGCATTTTTCTCCCAAACGAAGGACACTAGAAATAAAATTTTAAAGCCTCCTGTTAGGCCATCATCTACACGGCAGAGCCCTGAATTTTCCAATGCGCAGCTCTTTGCAAAAGAGAGATATTGGCAAGGAAAAGCTGTCTTGTACCTTTGCATTTTTCTCCCAAACGAAGGACACTAGAAATAAAATTTTAAAGCCTCCTGTTAGGCCATCATCTACACGGCATAGCCATGAATTTTCCAATGCGCAGCTCTTTGCAAAAGAGAGATATTGGCAAGGAAAAGCTGTCTTGTACCTTTGCATTTTTCTCCCAAACGAAGGACACTAGAAAGACAATTTTAAAGCCTCCTGTTAGGCCATCATCTACACGGCATAGCCCTGAATTTTCCAATGCGCAGCTCTTTGCAAAAGAGAGATATTGGCAAGGAAAAGCTGTCTTGTACCTTTGCATTTTTCTCCCAAACGAAGGACACTAGAAAGAAAATTTTAAAGCCTCCTGTTAGGCCATCATCTACACGGCATAGCCCTGAATTTTCCAATGCGCAGCTCTTTGCAAAAGAGAGATATTGGCAAGGAAAAGCTGTCTTGTACCTTTGCATTTTTCTCCCAAACGAAGGACACTAGAAAGAAAATTTTAAAGCCTCCTGTTAGGCCATCATCTACACGGCATAGCCCTGAATTTTCCAGTGCGCAGCTCTTTGCAAAGAGAGATATTGGCAAGGAAAAGCTGTCTTGTACCTTTGCATTTTTCTCCCAAACGAAGGACACTAGAAAGAAAATTTTAAAGCCTCCTGTTAGGCCATCGTCTACACGGCATAGCCCTGAATTTTCCAATACGCAGCTCTTTGCAAAAGAGAGATATTGGCAAGGAAAAGCTGTCTTGTACCTTTGCATTTTTCTCCCAAACGAAGGACACTAGAAAGAAAATTTTAAAGCCTCCTGTTAGGCCATCATCTACACGGCATAGCCCTGAATTTTCCAATGCGCAGCTCTTTGCAAAAGAGAGATATTGGCATGGAAAAGCTGTCTTGTACCTTTGCATTTTTCTCCCAAACGAAGGACACTAGAAAGAAAATTTTAAAGCCTCCTGTTAGGCCATCATCTACACGGCATAGCCCTGAATTTTCCAATGCGCAGCTCTTTGCAAAAGAGAGATATTGGCATGGAAAAGCTGTCTTGTACCTTTGCATTTTTCTCCCAAACGAAGAACACTAGAAATAAAATTTTAAAGCCTCCTGTTAGGCCATCATCTACACGGCAGAGCCCTGAATTTTCCAATGCGCAGCTCTTTGCAAAAGAGAGATATTGGCAAGGAAAAGCTGTCTTGTACCTTTGCATTTTTCTCCCAAACGAAGGACACTAGAAAGAAAATTTTAAAGCCTCCTGTTAGGCCATCATCTACACGGCATAGCCCTGAATTTTCCAATGCGCAGCTCTTTGCAAAAGAGAGATATTGGCATGGAAAAGCTGTCTTGTACCTTTGCATTTTTCTCCCAAACGAAGAACACTAGAAATAAAATTTTAAAGCCTCCTGTTAGGCCATCATCTACACGGCAGAGCCCTGAATTTTCCAATGCGCAGCTCTTTGCAAAAGAGAGATATTGGCAAGGAAAAGCTGTCTTGTACCTTTGCATTTTTCTCCCAAACGAAGGACACTAGAATGAAAATTTTAAAGCCTCCTGTTAGGCCATCATCTACACGGCATAGCCCTGAATTTTCCAATGCGCAGCTCTTTGCAAAAGAGAGATATTGGCAAGGAAAAGCTGTCTTGTACCTTTGCATTTTTCTCCCAAACGAAGGACACTAGAAAGAAAATTTTAAAGCCTCCTGTTAGGCCATCATCTACACGGCATAGCCCTGAATTTTCCAATGCGCAGCTCTTTGCAAAAGAGAGATATTGGCAAGGAAAAGCTGTCTTGTACCTTTGCATTTTTCTCCCAAACGAAGGACACTAGAAAGAAAATTTTAAAGCCTCCTGTTAGGCCATCATCTACACGGCAGAGCCCTGAATTTTCCAATGCGCAGCTCTTTGCAAAAGAGAGATATTGGCAAGGAAAAGCTGTCTTGTACCTTTGCATTTTTCTCCCAAACGAAGGACACTAGAAAGAAAATTTTAAAGCCTCCTGTTAGGCCATCATCTACACGGCATAGCCCTGAATTTTCCAATGCGCAGCTCTTTGCAAAAGAGAGATATTGGCAAGGAAAAGCTGTCTTGTACCTTTGCATTTTTCTCCCAAACGAAGGACACTAGAAAGAAAATTTTAAAGCCTCCTGTTAGGCCATCATCTACACGGCATAGCCCTGAATTTTCCAGTGCGCAGCTCTTTGCAAAAGAAAGATATTGGCAAGGAAAAGCTGTCTTGTACCTTTGCATTTTTCTCCCAAACGAAGGACACTAGAAAGAAAATTTTAAAGCCTCCTGTTAGGCCATCATCTACACGGCATAGCCCTGAATTTTCCAATACGCAGCTCTTTGCAAAAGAGAGATATTGGCAAGGAAAAGCTGTCTTGTACCTTTGCATTTTTCTCCCAAACGAAGGACACTAGAAAGAAAATTTTAAAGCCTCCTGTTAGGCCATCATCTACACGGCATAGCCCTGAATTTTCCAATGCGCAGCTCTTTGCAAAAGAGAGATATTGGCAAGGAAAAGCTGTCTTGTACCTTTGCATTTTTCTCCCAAACGAAGAACACTAGAAAGAAAATTTTAAAGCCTCCTGTTAGGCCATCATCTACACGGCATAGCCCTGAATTTTCCAATGCGCAGCTTTGTGCAAAAGAGAGATATTGGCAAGGAAAAGCTGTCTTGTACCATTGGATTTTTCTCCCAAACGAAGGACACTAGAATGAAAATTTTAAAGCCTACTGTTAGTGCTTCATCTACACGGTATAGCCCAGAATTTTCCAATGCGTAGCTCTTTGCAAAAGAGAGATATTGGCAAGGAAAAGCTGTCTTGTACCTTTGCATTTTTCTCCCAAACGAAGGACACTAGAAAGAAAATTTTAAAGCCTCCTGTTAGGCCATCATCTACACGGCATAGCCCTGAATTTTCCAATGCGCAGCTCTTTGCAAAAGAGAGATATTGGCAAGGAAAAGCTGTCTTGTACCTTTGCATTTTTCTCCCAAACGAAGGACACTAGAAAGAAAATTTTAAAGCCTCCTGTTAGGCCATCATCTACACGACATAGCCCTGAATTTTCCAATGCGCAGCTTTGTGCAAAAGAGAGATATTGGCAAGGAAAAGCTGTCTTGTACCATTGGATTTTTCTCCCAAACGAAGGACACTAGAAAGAAAATTTTAAAGCCTCCTGTTAGTGCTTCATTTACACGGTATAGCCCAGAATTTTCCAATGCGTAGCTCTTTGCAAAAGAGAGATATTGGCAAGGAAAAGCTGTCTTGTACCTTTGCATTTTTCTCCCAAACGAAGGACACTAGAAATAAAATTTTAAAGCCTCCTGTTAGGCCATCATCTACACGGCAGAGCCCTGAATTTTCCAATGCGCAGCTCTTTGCAAAAGAGAGATATTGGCAAGGAAAAGCTGTCTTGTACCTTTGCATTTTTCTCCCAAACGAAGGACACTAGAAAGAAAATTTTAAAGCCTCCTGTTAGGCCATCATCTACACGGCATAGCCCTGAATTTTCCAATGCGCAGCTCTTTGCAAAAGAGAGATATTGGCAAGGAAAAGCTGTCTTGTACCTTTGCATTTTTCTCCCAAACAAAGGACACTAGAATGAAAATTTTAAAGCCTCCTGTTAGGCAATCATCTACACGGCATAGCCCTGAATTTTCCAATGCGCAGCTCTTTGCAAAAGAGAGATATTGGCAAGGAAAAGCTGTCTTGTACCTTTGCATTTTTCTCCCAAACTAAGGACACTAGAAAGAAAATTTTAAAGCCTCCTGTTAGGCCATCATCTACACGGCATAGCCCTGAATTTTCCAATGCGCAGCTCTTTGCAAAAGAGAGATATTGGCAAGGAAAAGCTGTCTTGTACCTTTGCATTTTTCTCCCAAACGAAGGACACTAGAAAGAAAATTTTAAAGCCTCCTGTTAGGCCATCATCTACACGGCATAGCCCTGAATTTTCCAATGCGCAGCTTTGTGCAAAAGAGAGGTATTGGCAAGGAAAAGCTGTCTTGTACCATTGGATTTTTCTCCCAAACGAAGAACACTAGAATGAAAATTTTAAAGCCTCCTGTTAGTGCTTCATCTACACGGTATAGCCCAGAATTTTCCAATGCGTAGCTCTTTGCAAAAGAGAGATATTGGCAAGGAAAAGCTGTCTTGTACCTTTGCATTTTTCTCCCAAACGAAGGACACTAGAAATAAAATTTTAAAGCCTCCTGTTAGGCCATCATCTACACGGCAGAGCCCTGAATTTTCCAATGCGCAGCTCTTTGCAAAAGAGAGATATTGGCAAGGAAAAGCTGTCTTGTACCTTTGCATTTTTCTCCCAAACGAAGGACACTAGAAATAAAATTTTAAAGCATCCTGTTAGGCCATCATCTACACGGCATAGCCATGAATTTTCCAATGCGCAGCTCTTTGCAAAAGAGAGATATTGGCAAGGAAAAGCTGTCTTGTACCTTTGCATTTTTCTCCCAAACGAAGGACACTAGAAAGAAAATTTTAAAGCCTCCTGTTAGGCCATCATCTACACGGCATAGCCCTGAATTTTCCAATGCGCAGCTCTTTGCAAAAGAGAGATATTGGCAAGGAAAAGCTGTCTTGTACCTTTGCATTTTTCTCCCAAACGAAGGACACTAGAAAGAAAATTTTAAAGCCTCCTGTTAGGCCATCATCTACACGGCATAGCCCTGAATTTTCCAATGCGCAGCTCTTTGCAAAAGAGAGATATTGGCAAGGAAAAGCTGTCTTGTACCTTTGCATTTTTCTCCCAAACGAAGGACACTAGAAAGAAAATTTTAAAGCCTCCTGTTAGGCCATCATCTACACGGCATAGCCCTGAATTTTCCAATGCGCAGCTCTTTGCAAAAGAGAGATATTGGCAAGGAAAAGCTGTCTTGTACCTTTGCATTTTTCTCCCAAACGAAGGACACTATAAAGAAAATTTTAAAGCCTCCTGTTAGGCCATCATCTACACGGCATAGCCCTGAATTTTCCAATGCGCAGCTCTTTGCAAAAGAGAGATATTGGCAAGGAAAAGCTGTCTTGTACCATTGGATTTTTCTCCCAAACGAAGGACACTAGAAAGAAAATTTTAAAGCCTCCTGTTAGGCCATCATCTACACGGCATAGCCCTGAATTTTCCAATGCGCAGCTCTTTGCAAAAGAGAGATATTGGCAAGGAAAAGCTGTCTTGTACCTTTGCATTTTTCTCCCAAACGAAGGACACTAGAAAGAAAATTTTAAAGCTTCCTGTTAGGCCATCATCTACACGGCATAGCCCTGAATTTTCCAATGCGCAGCTCTTTGCAAAAGAGAGATATTGGCAAGGAAAAGCTGTCTTGTACCTTTGCATTTTTCTCCCAAACGAAGGACACTAGAAAGAAAATTTTAAAGCTTCCTGTTAGGCCATCATCTACACGGCATAGCCCTGAATTTTCCAATGCGCAGCTCTTTGCAAAAGAGAGATATTGGCAAGGAAAAGCTGTCTTGTACCATTGGATTTTTCTCCCAAACGAAGGACACTAGAAAGAAAATTTTAAAGCCTCCTGTTAGTGCTTCATTTACACGGTATAGCCCAGAATTTTCCATTGCGTAGCTCTTTGCAAAAGAGAGATATTGGCAAGGAAAAGCTGTCTTGTACCTTTGCATTTTTCTCCCAAACGAAGGACACTAGAAATAAAATTTTTAAAGCCTCCTGTTACGCCATCATCTACACGGCATAGCCCTGAATTTTCCAATGCGCAGCTCTTTGCAAAAGAGAGATATTGGCAAGGAAAAGCTGTCTTGTACCTTTGCATTTTTCTCCCAAACGAAGGACACTAGAAATAAAATTTTAAAGCCTCCTGTTAGGCCATCATCTACACGGCATAGCCCTGAATTTTCCAATGCGCAGCTCTTTGCAAAAGAGAGATATTGGCAAGGAAAAGCTGTCTTGTACCTTAGCATTTTTCTCCCAAACGAAGGACACTAGAAAGAAAATTTTAAAGCCTCCTGTTAGGCCATCATCTACACGGCATAGCCCTGAATTTTCCAATGCGCAGCTCTTTGCAAAAGAGAGATATTGGCAAGGAAAAGCTGTCTTGTACCTTTGCATTTTTCTCCCAAACGAAGGACACTAGAAAGAAAATTTTAAAGCCTCCTGTTAGGCCATCATCTACACGGCATAGCCCTGAATTTTCCAATGCGCAGCTTTGTGCAAAAGAGAGATATTGGCAAGGAAAAGCTGTCTTGTACCATTGGATTTTTCTCCCAAACGAAGGACACTAGAAAGAAAATTTTAAAGCCTCCTGTTAGTGCTTCATTTACACGGTATAGCCCAGAATTTTCCAATGCGTAGCTCTTTGCAAAAGAGAGATATTGGCAAGGAAAAGCTGTCTTGTACCTTTGCATTTTTCTCCCAAACGAAGGACACTAGAAATAAAAATTTTAAAGCCTCCTGTTAGGCCATCATCTACACGGCATAGCCCTGAATTTTCCAATGCGCAGCTCTTTGCAAAAGAGAGATATTGGCAAGGAAAAGCTGTCTTGTACCTTTGCATTTTTCTCCCAAACGAAGGACACTAGAAAGAAAATTTTAAAGCCTCCTGTTAGGCCATCATCTACACGGCATAGCCCTGAATTTTCCAATGCGCAGCTCTTTGCAAAAGAGAGATATTGGCAAGGAAAAGCTGTCTTGTACCTTTGCATTTTTCTCCCAAACGAAGGACACTATAAAGAAAATTTTAATGCCTCCTGTTAGGCCATCATCTACACGGCATAGCCCTGAATTTTCCAATGCGCAGCTCTTTGCAAAAGAGAGATATTGGCAAGGAAAAGCTGTCTTGTACCTTTGCATTTTTCTCCCAAACGAAGGACACTAGAAAGAAAATTTTAAAGCCTCCTGTTAGGCCATCATCTACACGGCATAGCCCTGAATTTTCCAATGCGCAGCTCTTTGCAAAAGAGAGATATTGGCAAGGAAAAGCTGTCTTGTACCTTTGCATTTTTCTCCCAAAAAAAGGACACTAGAAAGAAAATTTTAAAGCCTCCTGTTAGGCCATCATCTACACGGCATAGCCCTGAATTTTCCAATGCGCAGCTCTTTGCAAAAGAGAGATATTGGCAAGGAAAAGCTGTCTTGTACCTTTGCATTTTTCTCCCAAACGAAGGACACTAGAAAGAAAATTTTAAAGCTTCCTGTTAGGCCATCATCTACACGGCATAGCCCTGAATTTTCCAATGCGCAGCTCTTTGCAAAAGAGATATATTGGCAAGGAAAAGCTGTCTTGTACCTTTGCATTTTTCTCCCAAACGAAGGACACTAGAAAGAAAATTTTAAAGCTTCCTGTTAGGCCATCATCTACACGGCATAGCCCTGAATTTTCCAATGCGCAGCTCTTTGCAAAAGAGAGATATTGGCAAGGAAAAGCTGTCTTGTACCATTGGATTTTTCTCCCAAACGAAGAACACTAGAAAGAAAATTTTAAAGCCTCCTGTTAGTGCTTCATTTACACGGTATAGCCCAGAATTTTCCATTGCGTAGCTCTTTGCAAAAGAGAGATATTGGCAAGGAAAAGCTGTCTTGTACCTTTGCATTTTTCTCCCAAACGAAGGACACTAGAAATAAAATTTTTAAAGCCTCCTGTTAGGCCATCATCTACACGGCATAGCCCTGAATTTTCCAATGCGCAGCTCTTTGCAAAAGAGAGATATTGGCAAGGAAAAGCTGTCTTGTACCTTTGCATTTTTCTCCCAAACGAAGGACACTAGAAAGAAAATTTTAAAGCCTCCTGTTAGGCCATCATCTACACGGCATAGCCCTGAATTTTCCAATGCGCAGCTCTTTGCAAAAGAGAGATATTGGCAAGGAAAAGCTGTCTTGTACCTTTGCATTTTTCTCCCAAACGAAGGACACTAGAAAGAAAATTTTAAAGCCTCCTGTTAGGCCATCATCTACACGGCATAGCCCTGAATTTTCCAATGCGCAGCTCTTTGCAAAAGAGAGATATTGGCAAGGAAAAGCTGTCTTGTACCTTTGCATTTTTCTCCCAAACGAAGGACACTAGAAAGAAAATTTTAAAGCTTCCTGTTAGGCCATCATCTACACGGCATAGCCCTGAATTTTCCAATGCGCAGCTCTTTGCAAAAGAGAGATATTGGCAAGGAAAAGCTGTCTTGTACCATTGGATTTTTCTCCCAAACGAAGGACACTAGAAAGAAAATTTTAAAGCCTCCTGTTAGTGCTTCATTTACACGGTATAGCCCAGAATTTTCCATTGCGTAGCTCTTTGCAAAAGAGAGATATTGGCAAGGAAAAGCTGTCTTGTACCTTTGCATTTTTCTCCCAAACGAAGGACACTAGAAATAAAATTTTTAAAGCCTCCTGTTACGCCATCATCTACACGGCATAGCCCTGAATTTTCCAATGCGCAGCTCTTTGCAAAAGAGAGATATTGGCAAGGAAAAGCTGTCTTGTACCTTTGCATTTTTCTCCCAAACGAAGGACACTAGAAATAAAATTTTAAAGCCTCCTGTTAGGCCATCATCTACACGGCATAGCCCTGAATTTTCCAATGCGCAGCTCTTTGCAAAAGAGAGATATTGGCAAGGAAAAGCTGTCTTGTACCTTAGCATTTTTCTCCCAAACGAAGGACACTAGAAAGAAAATTTTAAAGCCTCCTGTTAGGCCATCATCTACACGGCATAGCCCTGAATTTTCCAATGCGCAGCTCTTTGCAAAAGAGAGATATTGGCAAGGAAAAGCTGTCTTGTACCTTTGCATTTTTCTCCCAAACGAAGGACACTAGAAAGAAAATTTTAAAGCCTCCTGTTAGGCCATCATCTACACGGCATAGCCCTGAATTTTCCAATGCGCAGCTTTGTGCAAAAGAGAGATATTGGCAAGGAAAAGCTGTCTTGTACCATTGGATTTTTCTCCCAAACGAAGGACACTAGAAAGAAAATTTTAAAGCCTCCTGTTAGTGCTTCATTTACACGGTATAGCCCAGAATTTTCCAATGCGTAGCTCTTTGCAAAAGAGAGATATTGGCAAGGAAAAGCTGTCTTGTACCTTTGCATTTTTCTCCCAAACGAAGGACACTAGAAATAAAAATTTTAAAGCCTCCTGTTAGGCCATCATCTACACGGCATAGCCCTGAATTTTCCAATGCGCAGCTCTTTGCAAAAGAGAGATATTGGCAAGGAAAAGCTGTCTTGTACCTTTGCATTTTTCTCCCAAACGAAGGACACTAGAAAGAAAATTTTAAAGCCTCCTGTTAGGCCATCATCTACACGGCATAGCCCTGAATTTTCCAATGCGCAGCTCTTTGCAAAAGAGAGATATTGGCAAGGAAAAGCTGTCTTGTACCTTTGCATTTTTCTCCCAAACGAAGGACACTATAAAGAAAATTTTAATGCCTCCTGTTAGGCCATCATCTACACGGCATAGCCCTGAATTTTCCAATGCGCAGCTCTTTGCAAAAGAGAGATATTGGCAAGGAAAAGCTGTCTTGTACCTTTGCATTTTTCTCCCAAACGAAGGACACTAGAAAGAAAATTTTAAAGCCTCCTGTTAGGCCATCATCTACACGGCATAGCCCTGAATTTTCCAATGCGCAGCTCTTTGCAAAAGAGAGATATTGGCAAGGAAAAGCTGTCTTGTACCTTTGCATTTTTCTCCCAAAAAAAGGACACTAGAAAGAAAATTTTAAAGCCTCCTGTTAGGCCATCATCTACACGGCATAGCCCTGAATTTTCCAATGCGCAGCTCTTTGCAAAAGAGAGATATTGGCAAGGAAAAGCTGTCTTGTACCTTTGCATTTTTCTCCCAAACGAAGGACACTAGAAAGAAAATTTTAAAGCTTCCTGTTAGGCCATCATCTACACGGCATAGCCCTGAATTTTCCAATGCGCAGCTCTTTGCAAAAGAGATATATTGGCAAGGAAAAGCTGTCTTGTACCTTTGCATTTTTCTCCCAAACGAAGGACACTAGAAAGAAAATTTTAAAGCTTCCTGTTAGGCCATCATCTACACGGCATAGCCCTGAATTTTCCAATGCGCAGCTCTTTGCAAAAGAGAGATATTGGCAAGGAAAAGCTGTCTTGTACCATTGGATTTTTCTCCCAAACGAAGAACACTAGAAAGAAAATTTTAAAGCCTCCTGTTAGTGCTTCATTTACACGGTATAGCCCAGAATTTTCCATTGCGTAGCTCTTTGCAAAAGAGAGATATTGGCAAGGAAAAGCTGTCTTGTACCTTTGCATTTTTCTCCCAAACGAAGGACACTAGAAATAAAATTTTTAAAGCCTCCTGTTAGGCCATCATCTACACGGCATAGCCCTGAATTTTCCAATGCGCAGCTCTTTGCAAAAGAGAGATATTGGCAAGGAAAAGCTGTCTTGTACCTTTGCATTTTTCTCCCAAACGAAGGACACTAGAAAGAAAATTTTAAAGCCTCCTGTTAGGCCATCATCTACACGGCATAGCCCTGAATTTTCCAATGCGCAGCTCTTTGCAAAAGAGAGATATTGGCAAGGAAAAGCTGTCTTGTACCTTTGCATTTTTCTCCCAAACGAAGGACACTAGAAAGAAAATTTTAAAGCCTCCTGTTAGGCCATCATCTACACGGCATAGCCCTGAATTTTCCAATGCGCAGCTCTTTGCAAAAGAGAGATATTGGCAAGGAAAAGCTGTCTTGTACCTTTGCATTTTTCTCCCAAACGAAGGACACTAGAAAGAAAATTTTAAAGCCTCCTGTTAGGCCATCATCTACACGGGCATAGCCCTGAATTTTCCAATGCGCAGCTCTTTGCAAAAGAGAGATATTGGCAAGGAAAAGCTGTCTTGTACCTTTGCATTTTTCTCCCAAACGAAGGACACTAGAAAGAAAATTTTAAAGCTTCCTGTTAGGCCATCATCTACACGGCATAGCCCTGAATTTTCCAATGCGCAGCTCTTTGCAAAAGAGAGATATTGGCAAGGAAAAGCTGTCTTGTACCTTTGCATTTTTCTCCCAAACGAAGGACACTAGAAATAAAATTTTAAAGCCTCCTGTTAGGCCATCATCTACACGGCATAGCCCTGAATTTTCCAATGCGCAGCTCTTTGCAAAAGAGAGATATTGGCAAGGAAAAGCTGTCTTGTACCTTAGCATTTTTCTCCCAAACGAAGGACACTAGAAAGAAAATTTTAAAGCCTCCTGTTAGGCCATCATCTACACGGCATAGCCCTGAATTTTCCAATGCGCAGCTCTTTGCAAAAGAGAGATATTGGCAAGGAAAAGCTGTCTTGTACCTTTGCATTTTTCTCCCAAACGAAGGACACTAGAAAGAAAATTTTAAAGCCTCCTGTTAGGCCATCATCTACAGGGCATAGCCCAGAATTTTCCAATGCGCAGCTCTTTGCAAAAGAGAGATATTGGCAAGGAAAAGCTGTCTTGTACCTTTGCATTTTTCTCCCAAACGAAGGACACTAGAAATAAAATTTTAAAGCCTCCTGTTAGGCCATCATCTACACGGCATAGCCCTGAATTTTCCAATGCGCAGCTCTTTGCAAAAGAGAGATATTGGCAAGGAAAAGCTGTCTTGTACCTTTGCATTTTTCTCCCAAACGAAGGACACTAGAAATAAAATTTTAAAGCCTCCTGTTAGGCCATCATCTACACGGCATAGCCCTGAATTTTCCAATGCGCAGCTCTTTGCAAAAGAGAGATATTGGCAAGGAAAAGCTGTCTTGTACCTTAGCATTTTTCTCCCAAACGAAGGACACTAGAAAGAAAATTTTAAAGCCTCCTGTTAGGCCATCATCTACTTGGCATAGCCCTGAATTTTCCAATGCGCAGCTCTTTGCAAAAGAGAGATATTGGCAAGGAAAAGCTGTCTTGTACCTTTGCATTTTTCTCCCAAACGAAGGACACTAGAAAGAAAATTTTAAAGCCTCCTGTTAGGCCATCATCTACACGGCATAGCCCTGAATTTTCCAATGCGCAGCTTTGTGCAAAAGAGAGATATTGGCAAGGAAAAGCTGTCTTGTACCATTGGATTTTTCTCCCAAACGAAGGACACTAGAAAGAAAATTTTAAAGCCTCCTGTTAGGCCATCATCTACACGGCATAGCCCTGAATTTTCCAATGCGCAGCTCTTTGCAAAAGAGAGATATTGGCAAGGAAAAGCTGTCTTGTACCTTTGCATTTTTCTCCCAAACGAAGGACACTAGAAAGAAAATGTTAAAGCCTCCTGTTAGGCCATCATCTACACGGGCATAGCCCTGAATTTTCCAATGCGCAGCTCTTTGCAAAAGAGAGATATTGGCAAGGAAAAGCTGTCTTGTACCTTTGCATTTTTCTCCCAAACGAAGGACACTAGAAAGAAAATTTTAAAGCTTCCTGTTAGGCCATCATCTACACGGCATAGCCCTGAATTTTCCAATGCGCAGCTCTTTGCAAAAGAGAGATATTGGCAAGGAAAAGCTGTCTTGTACCTTTGCATTTTTCTCCCAAACGAAGGACACTAGAAATAAAATGTTTAAAGCCTCCTGTTAGGCCATCATCTACACGGCAGAGCCCTGAATTTTCCAATGCGCAGCTCTTTGCAAAAGAGAGATATTGGCAAGGAAAAGCTGTCTTGTAACTTTGCATTTTTCTCCCAAACGAAGGACACTAGAAAGAAAATTTTAAAGCCTCCTGTTAGGCCATCATCTACACGGCATAGCCCTGAATTTTCCAATGCGCAGCTCTTTGCAAAAGAGAGATATTGGCAAGGAAAAGCTGTCTTGTACCTTTGCATTTTTCTCCCAAACGAAGGACACTAGAAAGAAAATTTTAAAGCCTCCTGTTAGGCCATCATCTACACGGCATAGCCCTGAATTTTCCAATGCGCAGCTCTTTGCAAAAGAGAGATATTGGCAAGGAAAAGCTGTCTTGTACCTTTGCATTTTTCTCCCAAACGAAGGACACTAGAAAGAAAATTTTAAAGCCTCCTGTTAGGCCATCATCTACACGGCATAGCCCTGAATGTTCCAATGCGCAGCTTTGTGCAAAAGAGAGATATTGGCAAGGAAAAGCTGTCTTGTACCATTGGATTTTTCTCCCAAACGAAGGACACTAGAAAGAAAATTTTAAAGCCTCCTGTTAGGCCATCATCTACACGGCATAGCCCTGAATTTTCCAATGCGCAGCTCTTTGCAAAAGAGAGATATTGGCAAGGAAAAGCTGTCTTGTACCTTTGCATTTTTCTCCCAAACGAAGGACACTAGAAAGAAAATGTTAAAGCCTCCTGTTAGGCCATCATCTACACGGGCATAGCCCTGAATTTTCCAATGCGCAGCTCTTTGCAAAAGAGAGATATTGGCAAGGAAAAGCTGTCTTGTACCTTTGCATTTTTCTCCCAAACGAAGGACACTAGAAAGAAAATTTTAAAGCTTCCTGTTAGGCCATCATCTACACGGCATAGCCCTGAATTTTCCAATGCGCAGCTCTTTGCAAAAGAGAGATATTGGCAAGGAAAAGCTGTCTTGTACCTTTGCATTTTTCTCCCAAACGAAGGACACTAGAAAGAAAATGTTAAAGCCTCCTGTTAGGCCATCATCTACACGGCATAGCCCTGAATTTTCCAATGCGCAGCTCTTTGCAAAAGAGAGA
This sequence comes from Pseudophryne corroboree, assembly GCF_028390025.1. NCBI lineage: Eukaryota > Metazoa > Chordata > Amphibia > Anura > Myobatrachidae > Pseudophryne > Pseudophryne corroboree. The sequence continues at coordinate 103,988 of NW_026967873.1, read as the reverse complement.
TATTGGCAAGGAAAAGCTGTCTTGTACCTTTGCATTTTTCTCCCAAACGAAGGACACTAGAAAGAAAATGTTAAAGCCTCCTGTTAGGCCATCATCTACACGGCATAGCCCTGAATTTTCCAATGCGCAGCTCTTTGCAAAAGAGAGATATTGGCAAGGAAAAGCTGTCTTGTACCTTTGCATTTTTCTCCCAAACGAAGGACACTAGAAAGAAAATTTTAAAGCCTCCTGTTAGGCCATCATCTACACGGCATAGCCCTGAATTTTCCAATGCGCAGCTCTTTGCAAAAGAGAGATATTGGCAAGGAAAAGCTGTCTTGTACCTTTGCATTTTTCTCCCAAACGAAGGACACTAGAAAGAAAATTTTAAAGCCTCCTGTTAGGCCATCATCTACACGGCATAGCCCTGAATTTTCCAATGCGCAGCTCTTTGCAAAAGAGAGATATTGGCAAGGAAAAGCTGTCTTGTACCTTAGCATTTTTCTCCCAAACGAAGGACACTAGAAAGAAAATTTTAAAGCCTCCTGTTAGGCCATCATCTACACGGCATAGCCCTGAATTTTCCAATGCGCAGCTCTTTGCAAAAGAGAGATATTGGCAAGGAAAAGCTGTCTTGTACCTTTGCATTTTTCTCCCAAACGAAGGACACTAGAAAGAAAATTTTAAAGCCTCCTGTTAGGCCATCATCTACACGGCATAGCCCTGAATTTTCCAATGCGCAGCTTTGTGCAAAAGAGAGATATTGGCAAGGAAAAGCTGTCTTGTACCATTGGATTTTTCTCCCAAACGAAGGACACTAGAAAGAAAATTTTAAAGCCTCCTGTTAGGCCATCATCTACACGGCATAGCCCTGAATTTTCCAATGCGCAGCTCTTTGCAAAAGAGAGATATTGGCAAGGAAAAGCTGTCTTGTACCTTTGCATTTTTCTCCCAAACGAAGGACACTAGAAAGAAAATGTTAAAGCCTCCTGTTAGGCCATCATCTACACGGGCATAGCCCTGAATTTTCCAATGCGCAGCTCTTTGCAAAAGAGAGATATTGGCAAGGAAAAGCTGTCTTGTACCTTTGCATTTTTCTCCCAAACGAAGGACACTAGAAAGAAAATTTTAAAGCTTCCTGTTAGGCCATCATCTACACGGCATAGCCCTGAATTTTCCAATGCGCAGCTCTTTGCAAAAGAGAGATATTGGCAAGGAAAAGCTGTCTTGTACCTTTGCATTTTTCTCCCAAACGAAGGACACTAGAAATAAAATGTTTAAAGCCTCCTGTTAGGCCATCATCTACACGGCAGAGCCCTGAATTTTCCAATGCGCAGCTCTTTGCAAAAGAGAGATATTGGCAAGGAAAAGCTGTCTTGTAACTTTGCATTTTTCTCCCAAACGAAGGACACTAGAAAGAAAATTTTAAAGCCTCCTGTTAGGCCATCATCTACACGGCATAGCCCTGAATTTTCCAATGCGCAGCTCTTTGCAAAAGAGAGATATTGGCAAGGAAAAGCTGTCTTGTACCTTTGCATTTTTCTCCCAAACGAAGGACACTAGAAAGAAAATTTTAAAGCCTCCTGTTAGGCCATCATCTACACGGCATAGCCCTGAATTTTCCAATGCGCAGCTCTTTGCAAAAGAGAGATATTGGCAAGGAAAAGCTGTCTTGTACCTTTGCATTTTTCTCCCAAACGAAGGACACTAGAAAGAAAATTTTAAAGCCTCCTGTTAGGCCATCATCTACACGGCATAGCCCTGAATGTTCCAATGCGCAGCTTTGTGCAAAAGAGAGATATTGGCAAGGAAAAGCTGTCTTGTACCATTGGATTTTTCTCCCAAACGAAGGACACTAGAAAGAAAATTTTAAAGCCTCCTGTTAGGCCATCATCTACACGGCATAGCCCTGAATTTTCCAATGCGCAGCTCTTTGCAAAAGAGAGATATTGGCAAGGAAAAGCTGTCTTGTACCTTTGCATTTTTCTCCCAAACGAAGGACACTAGAAAGAAAATGTTAAAGCCTCCTGTTAGGCCATCATCTACACGGGCATAGCCCTGAATTTTCCAATGCGCAGCTCTTTGCAAAAGAGAGATATTGGCAAGGAAAAGCTGTCTTGTACCTTTGCATTTTTCTCCCAAACGAAGGACACTAGAAAGAAAATTTTAAAGCTTCCTGTTAGGCCATCATCTACACGGCATAGCCCTGAATTTTCCAATGCGCAGCTCTTTGCAAAAGAGAGATATTGGCAAGGAAAAGCTGTCTTGTACCTTTGCATTTTTCTCCCAAACGAAGGACACTAGAAATAAAATGTTTAAAGCCTCCTGTTAGGCCATCATCTACACGGCATAGCCCTGAATTTTCCAATGCGCAGCTCTTTGCAAAAGAGAGATATTGGCAAGGAAAAGCTGTCTTGTAACTTTGCATTTTTCTCCCAAACGAAGGACACTAGAAAGAAAATTTTAAAGCCTCCTGTTAGGCCATCATCTACACGGCATAGCCCTGAATTTTCCAATGCGCAGCTCTTTGCAAAAGAGAGATATTGGCAAGGAAAAGCTGTCTTGTACCTTTGCATTTTTCTCCCAAACGAAGGACACTAGAAAGAAAATGTTAAAGCCTCCTGTTAGGCCATCATCTACACGGCATAGCCCTGAATTTTCCAATGCGCAGCTCTTTGCAAAAGAGAGATATTGGCAAGGAAAAGCTGTCTTGTACCTTTGCATTTTTCTCCCAAACGAAGGACACTAGAAAGAAAATGTTAAAGCCTCCTGTTAGGCCATCATCTACACGGCATAGCCCTGAATTTTCCAATGCGCAGCTCTTTGCAAAAGAGAGATATTGGCAAGGAAAAGCTGTCTTGTACCTTTGCATTTTTCTCCCAAACGAAGGACACTAGAAAGAAAATTTTAAAGCCTCCTGTTAGGCCATCATCTACACGGCATAGCCCTGAATTTTCCAATGCGCAGCTCTTTGCAAAAGAGAGATATTGGCAAGGAAAAGCTGTCTTGTACCTTTGCATTTTTCTCCCAAACGAAGGACACTAGAAAGAAAATTTTAAAGCCTCCTGTTAGGCCATCATCTACACGGCATAGCCCTGAATTTTCCAATGCGCAGCTCTTTGCAAAAGAGAGATATTGGCAAGGAAAAGCAGTCTTGTACCTTTGCATTTTTCTCCCAAAACAAGGACACTAGAAAGAAAATTTTAAAGCCTCCTGTAAGGCCATCATCTACACGGCATAGCCCTGAATTTTCCAATGCGCAGCTCTTTGCAAAAGAGAGATATTGGCAAGGAAAAGCTGTCTTGTACCTTTGCATTTTTCTTCCAAACGAAGGACACTAGAAAAAATTTTTAAAGCCTCCTGTTAGGCCATCATCAACACGGCATAGCCCTGAATTTTCCAATGCGCAGCTCTTTGCAAAAGAGAGATATTGGCAAGGAAAAGCTGTCTTGTACCTTTGCATTTTTCTCCCAAACGAAGGACACTAGAAAGAAAATTTTAAAGCCTCCTGTTAGGCCATCATCTACACGGCATAGCCCTGAATTTTCCAATGCGCAGCTCTTTGCAAAAGAGAGATATTGGCAAGGAAAAGCTGTCTTGTACCTTTGCATTTTTCTCCCAAACGAAGGACACTAGAAAGAAAATTTTAAAGCCTCCTGTAAGGCCATCATCTACACGGCATAGCCCTGAATTTTCCAATGCGCAGCTCTTTGCAAAAGAGAGATATTGGCAAGGAAAAGCTGTCTTGTACCTTTGCATTTTTCTTCCAAACGAAGGACACTAGAAAGAAAATTTTAAAGCCTCCTGTTAGGCCATCATCAACACGGCATAGCCCTGAATTTTCCAATGCGCAGCTCTTTGCAAAAGAGAGATATTGGCAAGGAAAAGCTGTCTTGTACCTTTGCATTTTTCTCCCAAACGAAGGACACTAGAAAGAAAATTTTAAAGCCTCCTGTTAGGCCATCATCTACACGGCATAGCCCTGAATTTTCCAATGCGCAGCTCTTTGCAAAAGAGAGATATTGGCAAGGAAAAGCTGTCTTGTACCTTTGCATTTTTCTCCCAAACGAAGGACACTAGAAAGAAAATTTTAAAGCCTCCTGTTAGGCCATCATCTACACGGCATAGCCCTGAATTTTCCAATGCGCAGCTCTTTGCAAAAGAGAGATATTGGCAAGGAAAAGCTGTCTTGTACCTTTGCATTTTTCTCCCAAACGAAGGACACTAGAAAGAAAATTTTAAAGCCTCCTGTTAGGCCATCATCTACACGGCATAGCCCTGAATTTTCCAATGCGCAGCTCTTTGCAAAAGAGAGATATTGGCAAGGAAAAGCTGTCTTGTACCTTTGCATTTTTCTCCCAAACGAAGGACACTAGAAAGAAAATGTTAAAGCCTCCTGTTAGGCCATCATCTACACGGCATAGCCCTGAATTTTCCAATGCGCAGCACTTTGCAAAAGAGAGATATTGGCAAGGAAAAGCTGTCTTGTACCTTTGCATTTTTCTCCCAAACGAAGGACACTAGAAAGAAAATTTTAAAGCCTCCTGTTAGGCCATCATCTACACGGCATAGCCCTGAATTTTCCAATGCGCAGCTCTTTGCAAAAGAGAGATATTGGCAAGGAAAAGCTGTCTTGTACCTTTGCATTTTTCTCCCAAACGAAGGACACTAGAAAGAAAATTTTAAAGCCTCCTGTTAGGCCATCATCTACACGGCATAGCCCTGAATTTTCCAATGCGCAGCTCTTTGCAAAAGAGAGATATTGGCAAGGAAAAGCTGTCTTGTACCTTTGCATTTTTCTCCCAAACGAAGGACACTAGAAAGAAAATGTTAAAGCCTCCTGTTAGGCCATCATCTACACGGCATAGCCCTGAATTTTCCAATGCGCAGCTTTGTGCAAAAGAGAGATATTGGCAAGGAAAAGCTGTCTTGTACCATTGGATTTTTCTCCCAAACGAAGGACACTAGAAAGAAAATTTTAAAGCCTCCTGTTAGTGCTTCATTTACACGGTATAGCCCAGAATTTTCCAATGCGTAGCTCTTTGCAAAAGAGAGATATTGGCAAGGAAAAGCTGTCTTGTACCTTTGCATTTTTCTCCCAAACGAAGGACACTAGAAATAAAATTTTTAAAGCCTCCTGTTAGGCCATCATCTACACGGCATAGCCCTGAATTTTCCAATGCGCAGCTCTTTGCAAAAGAGAGATATTGGCAAGGAAAAGCTGTCTTGTACCTTTGCATTTTTCTCCCAAACGAAGGACACTAGAAAGAAAATTTTAAAGCCTCCTGTTAGGCCATCATCTACACGGCATAGCCTTGAATTTTCCAATGCGCAGCTCTTTGCAAAAGAGAGATATTGGCAAGGAAAAGCTGTCTTGTACCTTTGCATTTTTCTCCCAAACGAAGGACACTAGAAAGAAAATTTTAAAGCCTCCTGTTAGGCCATCATCAACACGGCATAGCCCTGAATTTTCCAATGCGCAGCTCTTTGCAAAAGAGAGATATTGGCAAGGAAAAGCTGTCTTGTACCTTTGCATTTTTCTCCCAAACGAAGGACACTAGAAAGAAAATTTTAAAGCCTCCTGTTAGGCCATCATCTACACGGCATAGCCCTGAATTTTCCAATGCGCAGCTCTTTGCAAAAGAGAGATATTGGCAAGGAAAAGCTGTCTTGTACCTTTGCATTTTTCTCCCAAACGAAGGACACTAGAAAGAAAATTTTAAAGCCTCCTGTTAGGCCATCATCTACACGGCATAGCCCTGAATTTTCCAATGCGCAGCTCTTTGCAAAAGAGAGATATTGGCAAGGAAAAGCTGTCTTGTACCTTTGCATTTTTCTCCCAAACGAAGGACACTAGAAAGAAAATGTTAAAGCCTCCTGTTAGGCCATCATCTACACGGCATAGCCCTGAATTTTCCAATGCGCAGCTCTTTGCAAAAGAGAGATATTGGCAAGGAAAAGCTGTCTTGTACCTTTGCATTTTTCTCCCAAACGAAGGACACTAGAAAGAAAATTGTAAAGCCTCCTGTTAGGCCATCATCTACACGGCATAGCCCTGAATTTTCCAATGCGCAGCTCTTTGCAAAAGAGAGATATTGGCAAGGAAAAGCTGTCTTGTACCTTTGCATTTTTCTCCCAAACGAAGGACAATAGAAAGAAAATTTTAAAGCCTCCTGTTAGGCCATCATCTACACGGCATAGCCCTGAATTTTCCAATGCGCAGCTCTTTGCAAAAGAGAGATATTGGCAAGGAAAAGCTGTCTTGTACCTTTGCATTTTTCTCCCAAACGAAGGACACTAGAAAGAAAATTTTAAAGCCTCCTGTTAGGCCATCATCTACACGGCATAGCCCTGAATTTTCCAATGCGCAGCTCTTTGCAAAAGAGAGATATTGGCAAGGAAAAGCTGTCTTGTACCTTTGCATTTTTCTCCCAAACGAAGGACACTAGAAAGAAAATTTTAAAGCCTCCTGTTAGGCCATCATCTACACGGCATAGCCCTGAATTTTCCAATGCGCAGCTCTTTGCAAAAGAGAGATATTTGCAAGGAAAAGCAGTCTTGTACCTTTGCATTTTTCTCCCAAACGAAGGACACTAGAAAGAAAATTTTAAAGCCTCCTGTTAGGCCATCATCTACACGGCATAGCCCTGAATTTTCCAATGCGCAGCTCTTTGCAAAAGAGAGATATTGGCAAGGAAAAGCTGTCTTGTACCTTTGCATTTTTCTCCCAAACGAAGGACACTAGAAAGAAAATTTTAAAGCCTCCTGTTAGGCCATCATCTACACGGCATAGCCCTGAATTTTCCAATGCGCAGCTCTTTGCAAAAGAGAGATATTGGCAAGGAAAAGCTGTCTTGTACCTTTGCATTTTTCTCCCAAACGAAGGACACTAGAAATAAAATTTTAAAGCCTCCTGTTAGGCCATCATCTACACGGCATAGCCCTGAATTTTCCAATGCGCAGCTCTTTGCAAAAGAGAGATATTGGCAAGGAAAAGCTGTTTTGTACCTTAGCATTTTTCTCCCAAACGAAGGACACTAGAAAGAAAATTTTAAAGCCTCCTGTCAGGCCATCATCTACACGGCATAGCCCTGAATTTTCCAATGCGCAGCTCTTTGCAAAAGAGAGATATTGGCAAGGAAAAGCTGTCTTGTACCTTTGCATTTTTCTCCCAAACGAAGGACACTAGAAAGAAAATTTTAAAGCCTCCTGTTAGGCCATCATCTACACGGCATAGCCCTGAATTTTCCAATGCGCAGCTTTGTGCAAAAGAGAGATATTGGCAAGGAAAAGCTGTCTTGTACCATTGGATTTTTCTCCCAAACGAAGGACACTAGAAATAAAATTTTAAAGCCTCCTGTTAGGCCATCATCTACACGGCATAGCCCTGAATTTTCCAATGCGCAGCTCTTTGCAAAAGAGAGATATTGGCAAGGAAAAGCTGTCTTGTACCTTAGCATTTTTCTCCCAAACGAAGGACACTAGAAAGAAAATTTTAAAGCCTCCTGTTAGGCCATCATCTACACGGCATAGCCCTGAATTTTCCAATGCGCAGCTCTTTGCAAAAGAGAGATATTGGCAAGGAAAAGCTGTCTTGTACCTTTGCATTTTTCTCCCAAACGAAGGACACTAGAAAGAAAATTTTAAAGCCTCCTGTTAGGCCATCATCTACACGGCATAGCCCTGAATTTTCCAATGCGCAGCTTTGTGCAAAAGAGAGATATTGGCAAGGAAAAGCTGTCTTGTACCATTGGATTTTTCTCCCAAACGAAGGACACTAGAAAGAAAATTTTAAAGCCTCCTGTTAGTGCTTCATTTACACGGTATAGCCCAGAATTTTCCAATGCGTAGCTCTTTGCAAAAGAGAGATATTGGCAAGGAAAAGCTGTCTTGTACCTTTGCATTTTTCTACCAAACAAAGGACACTAGAAATAAAATTTTTAAAGCCTCCTGTTAGGCCATCATCTACAAGGCATAGCCCTGAATTTTCCAATGCGCAGCTCTTTGCAAAAGAGAGATATTGGCAAGGAAAAGCTGTCTTGTACCTTTGCATTTTTCTCCCAAACGAAGGACACTAGATAGAAAATTTTAAAGCCTCCTGTTAGGCCATCATCTACACGGCACAGCCCTGAATTTTCCAATGCGCAGCTCTTTGCAAAAGAGAGATATTGGCAAGGAAAAGCTGTCTTGTACCTTTGCATTTTTCTCCCAAACGAAGGACACTAGAAAGAAAATTTTAAAGCCTCCTGTTAGGCCATCATCTACACGGCATAGCCCTGAATTTTCCAATGCGCAGCTCTTTGCAAAAGAGAGATATTGGCAAGGAAAAGCTGTCTTGTACCTTTGCATTTTTCTCCCAAACCAAGGACACTAGAAAGAAAATTTTAAAGCCTCCTGTTAGGCCATCATCTACACGGCATAGCCTTGAATTTTCCAATGCGCAGCTCTTTGCAAAAGAGAGATATTGGCAAGGAAAAGCTGTCTTGTACCTTTGCATTTTTCTCCCAAACGAAGGACACTAGAAAGAAAATTTTAAAGCCTCCTGTTAGGCCATCATCTACACGGCATAGCCCTGAATTTTCCAATGCGCAGCTCTTTGCAAAAGAGAGATATTGGCAAGGAAAAGCTGTCTTGTACCTTTGCATTTTTCTCCCAAACGAAGGACACTAGAAAGAAAATTTTAAAGCCTCCTGTTAGGCCATCATCTACACGGCATAGCCCTGAATTTTCCAATGCGCAGCTCTTTGCAAAAGAGAGATATTGGCAAGGAAAAGCAGTCTTGTACCTTTGCATTTTTCTCCCAAAAAAAGGACACTAGAAAGAAAATTTTAAAGCCTCCTGTTAGGCCATCATCTACACGGCATAGCCCTGAATTTTCCAATGCGCAGCTCTTTGCAAAAGAGAGATATTGGCAAGGAAAAGCTGTCTTGTACCTTTGCATTTTTCTTCCAAACGAAGGACACTAGAAAGAAAATTTTAAAGCCTCCTGTTAGGCCATCATCAACACGGCATAGCCCTGAATTTTCCAATGCGCAGCTCTTTGCAAAAGAGAGATATTGGCAAGGAAAAGCTGTCTTGTACCTTTGCATTTTTCTCCCAAACGAAGGACACTAGAAAGAAAATTTTAAAGCCTCCTGTTAGGCCATCATCTACACGGCATAGCCCTGAATTTTCCAATGCGCAGCTCTTTGCAAAAGAGAGATATTGGCAAGGAAAAGCTGTCTTGTACCTTTGCATTTTTCTCCCAAACGAAGGACACTAGAAAGAAAATTTTAAAGCCTCCTGTTAGGCCATCATCTACACGGCATAGCCCTGAATTTTCCAATGCGCAGCTCTTTGCAAAAGAGAGATATTGGCAAGGAAAAGCTGTCTTGTACCTTTGCATTTTTCTCCCAAACGAAGGACACTAGAAAGAAAATTTTAAAGCCTCCTGTTAGGCCATCATCTACACGGCATAGCCCTGAATTTTCCAATGCGCAGCTCTTTGCAAAAGAGAGATATTGGCAAGGAAAAGCTGTCTTGTACCTTTGCATTTTTCTCCCAAACGAAGGACACTAGAAAGAAAATTTTAAAGCCTCCTGTTAGGCCATCATCTACACGGCATAGCCCTGAATTTTCCAATGCGCAGCTCTTTGCAAAAGAGAGATATTGGCAAGGAAAAGCTGTCTTGTACCTTTGCATTTTTCTCCCAAACGAAGGACACTAGAAAGAAAATTTTAAAGCCTCCTGTTAGGCCATCATCTACACGGCATAGCCCTGAATTTTCCAATGCGCAGCTCTTTGCAAAAGAGAGATATTGGCAAGGAAAAGCTGTCTTGTACCTTTGCATTTTTCTCCCAAACGAAGGACACTAGAAAGAGAATTTTAAAGCCTCCTGTTAGGCCATCATCTACACGGCATAGCCCTGAATTTTCCAATGCGCAGCTCTTTGCAAAAGAGAGATATTGGCAAGGAAAAGCTGTCTTGTACCTTTGCATTTTTCTCCCAAACGAAGGACAATAGAAAGAAAATTTTAAAGCCTCCTGTTAGGCCATCATCTACACGGCATAGCCCTGAATTTTCCAATGCGCAGCTCTTTGCAAAAGAGAGATATTGGCAAGGAAAAGCTGTCTTGTACCTTTGCATTTTTCTCCCAAACGAAGGACACTAGAAAGAAAATTTTAAAGCCTCCTGTTAGGCCATCATCTACACGGCATAGCCCTGATATTTTCCAATGCGCAGCTCTTTGCAAAAGAGAGATATTGGCAAGGAAAAGCTGTCTTGTACCTTTGCATTTTTCTCCCAAACGAAGGACACTAGAAAGAAAATTTTAAAGCCTCCTGTTAGGCCATCATCTACACGGCATAGCCCTGAATTTTCCAATGCGCAGCTCTTTGCAAAAGAGAGATATTGGCAAGGAAAAGCTGTCTTGTACCTTTGCATTTTTCTCCCAAACGAAGGACACTAGAAAGAAAATTTTAAAGCCTCCTGTTAGGCCATCATCTACACGGCATAGCCCTGAATTTTCCAATGCGCAGCTCTTTTCAAAAGAGAGATATTTGCAAGGAAAAGCTGTCTTGTACCTTTGCATTTTTCTCCCAAACGAAGGACACTAGAAAGAAAATTTTAAAGCCTCCTGTTAGGCCATCATCTACACGGCATAGCCCTGAATTTTCCAATGCGCAGCTCTTTGCAAAAGAGAGATATTGGCAAGGAAAAGCTGTCTTGTACCTTTGCATTTTTCTCCCAAACGAAGGACACTAGAAAGAAAATTTTAAAGCCTCCTGTTAGGCCATCATCTACACGGCATAGCCCTGAATTTTCCAATGCGCAGCTCTTTGCAAAAGAGAGATATTGGCAAGGAAAAGCTGTCTTGTACCTTTGCATTTTTCTCCCAAACGAAGGACACTAGAAAGAAAATTTTAAAGCCTCCTGTTAGGCCATCATCTACACGGCATAGCCCTGAATTTTCCAATGCGCAGCTCTTTGCAAAAGAGAGATATTGGCAAGGAAAAGCTGTCTTGTACCTTTGCATTTTTCTCCCAAACGAAGGACACTAGAAAGAAAATTTTAAAGCCTCCTGTTAGGCCATCATCTACACGGCATAGCCCTGAATTTTCCAATGCGCAGCTCTTTGCAAAAGAGAGATATTGGCAAGGAAAAGCTGTCTTGTACCTTTGCATTTTTCTCCCAAACGAAGGACACTACAAAGAAAATTTTAAAGCCTCCTGTTAGGCCATCATCTACACGGCATAGCCCTGAATTTTCCAATGCGCAGCTTTGTGCAAAATAGAGATATTGGCAAGGAAAAGCTGTCTTGTACCATTGGATTTTTCTCCCAAACGAAGGACACTAGAATGAAAATTTTAAAGCCTCCTGTTAGTTCTTCATCTACACGGTATAGCCCTGAATTTTCCAATGCGTAGCTCTTTGCAAAAGAGAGATATTGGCAAGGAAAAGCTGTCTTGTACCTTTGCATTTTTCTCCCAAACGAAGGACACTAGAAAGAAAATTTTAAAGCCTCCTGTTAGGCCATCATGTACACGGCATAGCCCTGAATTTTCCAATGCGCAGCTCTTTGCAAAAGAGAGATATTGGCAAGGAAAAGCTGTCTTGTACCTTTGCATTTTTCTCCCAAACGAAGGACAGTAGAAAGAAAATTTTAAAGCCTCCTGTTAGGCCATCATCTACACGGCATAGCCCTGAATTTTCCAATGCGCAGCTTTGTGCAAAAGAGAGATATTGGCAAGGAAAAGCTGTCTTGTACCATTGGATTTTTCTCCCAAACGAAGGACACTAGAATGAAAATTTTAAAGCCTCCTGTTAGGCCATCATCTACACGGCATAGCCCTGAATTTTCCAATGCGCAGCTCTTTGCAAAAGAGAGATAGTGGCAAGGAAAAGCTGTCTTGTACCTTTGCATTTTTCTCCCAAACGAAGGACACTAGAAAGAAAATTTTAAAGCCTCCTGTTAGGCCATCATCTACACGGCATAGCCCTGAATTTTCCAATGCGCAGCTCTTTACAAAAGAGAGATATTGGCAAGGAAAAGCTGTCTTGTACCTTTGCATTTTTCTCCCAAACGAAGGACACTAGAAAGAAAATTTTAAAGCCTCCTGTTAGGCCATCATCTACACGGCATAGCCCTGAATTTTCCAATGCGCAGCTCTTTGCAAAAGAGAGATATTGGCAAGGAAAAGCTGTCTTGTACCTTTGCATTTTTCTCCCAAACGAAGGACACTAGAAAGAAAATTTTAAAGCCTCCTGTTAGGCCATCATCTACACGGCATAGCCCTGAATTTTCCAATGCGCAGCTCTTTGCAAAAGAGAGATATTGGCAAGGAAAAGCTGTCTTGTACCTTTGCATTTTTCTCCCAAACGAAGGACACTAGAAAGAAAATGTTAAAGCCTCCTGTTAGGCCATCATCTACACGGCATAGCCCTGAATTTTCCAATGCGCAGCTCTTTGCAAAAGAGAGATATTGGCAAGGAAAAGCTGTCTTGTACCTTTGCATTTTTCTCCCAAACGAAGGACACTAGAAAGAAAATTTTAAAGCCTCCTGTTAGGCCATCATCTACACGGCATAGCCCTGAATTTTCCAATGCGCAGCTCTTTGCAAAAGAGAGATATTGGCAAGGAAAAGCTGTCTTGTACCTTTGCATTTTTCTCCCAAACGAAGGACACTAGAAAGAAAATTTTAAAGCCTCCTGTTAGGCCATCATCTACACGGCATAGCCCTGAATTTTCCAATGCGCAGCTCTTTGCAAAAGAGAGATATTGGCAAGGAAAAGCTGTCTTGTACCTTTGCATTTTTCTCCCAAACGAAGGACACTACAAAGAAAATTTTAAAGCCTCCTGTTAGGCCATCATCTACACGGCATAGCCCTGAATTTTCCAATGCGCAGCTTTGTGCAAAATAGAGATATTGGCAAGGAAAAGCTGTCTTGTACCATTGGATTTTTCTCCCAAACGAAGGACACTAGAATGAAAATTTTAAAGCCTCCTGTTAGGCCATCATCTACACGGCATAGCCCTGAATTTTCCAATGCGCAGCTCTTTGCAAAAGAGAAATATTGGCAAGGAAAAGCTGTCTTGTACCTTTGCATTTTTCTCCCAAACGAAGGACACTAGAAAGAAAATTTTAAAGCCTCCTGTTAGGCCATCATCTACACGGCATAGCCCTGAATTTTCCAATGCGCAGCTCTTTACAAAAGAGAGATATTGGCAAGGAAAAGCTGTCTTGTACCTTTGCATTTTTCTCCCAAACGAAGGACACTAGAAAGAAAAGTTTAAAGCCTCCTGTTAGGCCATCATCTACACGGCATAGCCCTGAATTTTCCAATGCGCAGCTCTTTGCAAAAGAGAGATATTGGCAAGGAAAAGCTGTCTTGTACCTTTGCATTTTTCTCCCAAACGAAGGACACTAGAAAGAAAATTTTAAAGCCTCCTGTTAGGCCATCATCTACACGGCATAGCACTGAATTTTCCAATGCGCAGCTCTTTGCAAAAGAGAGATATTGGCAAGGAAAAGCTGTCTTGTACCTTTGCATTTTTCTCCCAAACGAAGGACACTAGAAAGAAAATTTTAAAGCCTCCTGTTAGGCCATCATCTACACGGCATAGCCCTGAATTTTCCAATGCGCAGCTCTTTACAAAAGAGAGATATTGGCAAGGAAAAGCTGTCTTGTACCTTAGCATTTTTCTCCCAAACGAAGGACACTAGAAAGAAAATTTTAAAGCCTCCTGTTAGGCCATCATCTACACGGCATAGCCCTGAATTTTCCAAAGCGCAGCTCTTTGCAAAAGAGAGATATTGGCAAGGAAAAGCTGCCTTGTACCTTTGCATTTTTCTCCCAAACGAAGGACACTAGAAAGAAAATTTTAAAGCCTCCTGTTAGGCCATCATCTACACGGCATAGCCCTGAATTTTCCAATGCACAGCTCTTTGCAAAAGAGAGATATTGGCAAGGAAAAGCTGTCTTGTACCTTTGCATTTTTCTCCCAAACGAAGGACACTAGAAAGAAAATTTTAAAGCCTCCTGTTAGGCCATCATCTACACGGCATAGCCCTGAATTTTCCAATGCGCAGCTCTTTGCAAAAGAGAGATATTGGCAAGGAAAAGCTGTCTTGTACCTTTGCATTTTTCTCCCAAACGAAGGACACTAGAAAGAAAATTTTAAAGCCTCCTGTTAGGCCATCATCTACACGGCATAGCCCTGAATTTTCCAATGCGCAGCTCTTTGCAAAAGAGAGATATTGGCAAGGAAAAGCTGTCTTGTACCTTTGCATTTTTCTCCCAAACGAAGGACACTAGAAAGAAAATTTTAAAGCCTCCTGTTAGGCCATCATCTACAAGGCATAGCCCTGAATTTTCCAATGCGCAGCTCTTTGCAAAAGAGAGATATTGGCAAGGAAAAGCTGTCTTGTACCTTTGCATTTTTCTCCCAAACGAAGGACACTAGAAAGAAAATTTTAAAGCCTCCTGTTAGGCCATCATCTACACGGCATAGCCCTGAATTTTCCAATGCGCAGCTCTTTTCAAAAGAGAGATATTGGCAAGGAAAAGCTGTCTTGTACCTTTGCATTTTTCTCCCAAACGAAGGACACTAGAAAGAAAATTTTAAAGCCTCCTGTTAGGCCATCATCTACACGGCGTAGCCCTGAATTTTCCAATGCGCAGCTCTTTGCAAAAGAGAGATATTGGCAAGGAAAAGCTGTCTTGTACCTTTGCATTTTTCTCCCAAACGAAGGACAGTAGAAAGAAAATTTTAAAGCCTCCTGTTAGGCCATCATATACACGGCATAGCCCTGAATTTTCCAATGCGCAGCTTTGTGCAAAAGAGAGATATTGGCAAGGAAAAGCTGTCTTGTACCTTTGCATTTTTCTCCCAAACGAAGGACACTAGAAAGAAAATTTTAAAGCCTCCTGTTAGGCCATCATCTACACGGCATAGCCCTGAATTTTCCAATGCACAGCTCTTTGCAAAAGAGAGATATTGGCAAGGAAAAGCTGTCTTGTACCTTTGCATTTTTCTCCCAAACGAAGGACACTAGAAAGAAAATTTTAAAGCCTCCTGTTAGGCCATCATCTACACGGCATAGCCCTGAATTTTCCAATGCGCAGCTCTTTGCAAAAGAGAGATATTGGCAAGGAAAAGCTGTCTTGTACCTTTGCATTTTTCTCCCAAACGAAGGACACTAGAAAGAAAATTTTAAAGCATCCTGTTAGGCCATCATCTACACGGCATAGCCCTGAATTTTCCAATGCGCAGCTCTTTGCAAAAGAGAGATATTGGCAAGGAAAAGCTGTCTTGTACCTTTGCATTTTTCTCCCAAACGAAGGACACTAGAAAGAAAATTTTAAAGCCTCCTGTTAGGCCATCATCTACACGGCATAGCCCTGAATTTTCCAATGCACAGCTCTTTGCAAAAGAGAGATATTGGCAAGGAAAAGCTGTCTTGTACCTTTGCATTTTTCTCCCAAACGAAGGACACTAGAAAGAAAATTTTAAAGCCTCCTGTTAGGCCATCATCTACACGGCATAGCCCTGAATTTTCCAATGCGCAGCTCTTTGCAAAAGAGAGATATTGGCAAGGAAAAGCTGTCTTGTACCTTTGCATTTTTCTCCCAAACGAAGGACACTAGAAAGAAAATTTTAAAGCCTCCTGTTAGGCCATCATCTACACGGCATAGCCCTGAATTTTCCAATGCGCAGCTCTTTGCAAAAGAGAGATATTGGCAAGGAAAAGCTGTCTTGTACCTTTGCATTTTTCTCCCAAACGAAGGACACTAGAAAGAAAATTTTAAAGCCTCCTGTTAGGCCATCATCTACACGGCATAGCCCTGAATTTTCCAATGCGCAGCTCTTTGCAAAAGAGAGATATTGGCAAGGAAAAGCTGTCTTGTACCTTTGCATTTTTCTCCCAAACGAAGGACACTAGAAAGAAAATTTTAAAGCCTCCTGTTAGGCCATCATCTACAAGGCATAGCCCTGAATTTTCCAATGCGCAGCTCTTTGCAAAAGAGAGATATTGGCAAGGAAAAGCTGTCTTGTACCTTTGCATTTTTCTCCCAAACGAAGGACACTAGAAAGAAAATTTTAAAGCCTCCTGTTAGGCCATCATCTACACGCATAGCCCTGAATTTTCCAATGCGCAGCTCTTTTCAAAAGAGAGATATTGGCAAGGAAAAGCTGTCTTGTACCTTTGCATTTTTCTCCCAAACGAAGGACACTAGAAAGAAAATTTTAAAGCCTCCTGTTAGGCCATCATCTACACGGCATAGCCCTGAATTTTCCAATGCGCAGCTCTTTGCAAAAGAGAGATATTGGCAAGGAAAAGCTGTCTTGTACCTTTGCATTTTTCTCCCAAACGAAGGACAGTAGAAAGAAAATTTTAAAGCCTCCTGTTAGGCCATCATATACACGGCATAGCCCTGAATTTTCCAATGCGCAGCTTTGTGCAAAAGAGAGATATTGGCAAGGAAAAGCTGTCTTGTACCATTGGATTTTTCTCCCAAACGAAGGATACTAGAATGAAAATTTTAAAGCCTCCTGTTAGGCCATCATCTACACGGCATAGCCCTGAATTTTCCAATGCGCAGCTCTTTGCAAAAGAGAGATATTGGCAAGGAAAAGCTGTCTTGTACCTTTGCATTTTTCTCCCAAACGAAGGACACTAGAAAGAAAATTTTAAAGCCTCCTGTTAGGCCATCATCTACACGGCATAGCCCTGAATTTTCCAATGCGCAGCTCTTTGCAAAAGAGAGATATTGGCAAGGAAAAGCTGTCTTGTACCTTTGCATTTTTCTCCCAAACGAAGGACACTAGAAAGAAAATTTTAAAGCCTCCTGTTAGGCCATCATCTACACGGCATAGCCCTGAATTTTCCAATGCGCAGCTCTTTGCAAAAGAGAGATATTGGCAAGGAAAAGCTGTCTTGTACCTTTGCATTTTTCTACCAAACGAAGGACACTAGAAAGAAAATTTTAAAGCCTCCTGTTAGGCCATCATCTACAAGGCATAGCCCTGAATTTTCCAATGCGCAGCTCTTTGCAAAAGAGAGATATTGGCAAGGAAAAGCTGTCTTGTACCTTTGCATTTTTCTACCAAACGAAGGACACTAGAAAGAAAATTTTAAAGCCTCCTGTTAGGCCATCATCTACACGGCATAGCCCTGAATTTTCCAATGCGCAGCTCTATTCAAAAGAGAGATATTGGCAAGGAAAAGCTGTCTTGTACCTTTGCATTTTTCTCCCAAACGAAGGACACTAGAAAGAAAATTTTAAAGCCTCCTGTTAGGCCATCATCTACACGGCATAGCCCTGAATTTTCCAATGCGCAGCTCTTTGCAAAAGAGAGATATTGGCAAGGAAAAGCTGTCTTGTACCTTTGCATTTTTCTCCCAAACGAAGGACACTAGAAAGAAAATTTTAAAGCCTCCTGTTAGGCCATCATCTACACGGCATAGCCCTGAATTTTCCAATGCGCAGCTCTTTGCAAAAGAGAGATATTGGCAAGGAAAAGCTGTCTTGTACCTTTGCATTTTTCTCCCAAACGAAGGACACTAGAAAGAAAATTTTAAAGCCTCCTGCTAGGCCATCATCTACACGGCATAGCCCTGAATTTTCCAATGCACAGCTCTTTGCAAAAGAGAGATATTGGCAAGGAAAAGCTGTCTTGTACCTTTGCATTTTTCTCCCAAACGAAGGACACTA
Source organism: Pseudophryne corroboree (assembly GCF_028390025.1). NCBI lineage: Eukaryota > Metazoa > Chordata > Amphibia > Anura > Myobatrachidae > Pseudophryne > Pseudophryne corroboree. The sequence goes on along the minus strand of NW_026967873.1, from coordinate 86,312 downwards.
GAAAGAAAATTTTAAAGCCTCCTGTTAGGCCATCATCTACACGGCATAGCCCTGAATTTTCCAATGCGCAGCTCTTTGCAAAAGAGAGATATTGGCAAGGAAAAGCTGTCTTGTACCTTTGCATTTTTCTCCCAAACGAAGGACACTAGAAAGAAAATGTTAAAGCCTCCTGTTAGGCCATCATCTACACGGCATAGCCCTGAATTTTCCAATGCGCAGCTCTTTGCAAAAGAGAGATATTGGCAAGGAAAAGCTGTCTTGTACCTTTGCATTTTTCTCCCAAACAAAGGACACTAGAAAGAAAATTTTAAAGCCTCCTGTTAGGCCATCATCTACACGCATAGCCCTGAATTTTCCAATGCGCAGCTCTTTTCAAAAGAGAGATATTGGCAAGGAAAAGCTGTCTTGTACCTTTGCATTTTTCTCCCAAACGAAGGACACTAGAAAGAAAATTTTAAAGCCTCCTGTTAGGCCATCATCTACACGGCGTAGCCCTGAATTTTCCAATGCGCAGCTCTTTGCAAAAGAGAGATATTGGCAAGGAAAAGCTGTCTTGTACCTTTGCATTTTTCTCCCAAACGAAGGACACTAGAAAGAAAATTTTAAAGCCTCCTGTTAGGCCATCATCTACACGGCATAGCCCTGAATTTTCCAATGCGCAGCTCTTTGCAAAAGAGAGATATTGGCAAGGAAAAGCTGTCTTGTACCTTTGCATTTTTCTCCCAAACGAAGGACAGTAGAAAGAAAATTTTAAAGCCTCCTGTTAGGCCATCATATACACGGCATAGCCCTGAATTTTCCAATGCGCAGCTTTGTGCAAAAGAGAGATATTGGCAAGGAAAAGCTGTCTTGAACCATTGGATTTTTCTCCCAAACGAAGGATACTAGAATGAAAATTTTAAAGCCTCCTGTTAGGCCATCATCTACACGGCATAGCCCTGAATTTTCCAATGCGCAGCTCTTTGCAAAAGAGAGATATTGGCAAGGAAAAGCTGTCTTGTACCTTTGCATTTTTCTCCCAAACGAAGGACACTAGAAAGAAAATTTTAAAGCCTCCTGTTAGGCCATCATCTACACGGCATAGCCCTGAATTTTCCAATGCGCAGCTCTTTGCAAAAGAGAGATATTGGCAAGGAAAAGCTGTCTTGTACCTTTGCATTTTTCTCCCAAACGAAGGACACTAGAAAGAAAATTTTAAAGCCTCCTGTTAGGCCATCATCTACACGGCATAGCCCTGAATTTTCCAATGCGCAGCTCTTTGCAAAAGAGAGATATTGGCAAGGAAAAGCTGTCTTGTACCTTTGCATTTTTCTCCCAAACGAAGGACACTAGAAAGAAAATTTTAAAGCCTCCTGTTAGGCCATCATCTACAAGGCATAGCCCTGAATTTTCCAATGCGCAGCTCTTTGCAAAAGAGAGATATTGGCAAGGAAAAGCTGTCTTGTTCCTTTGCATTTTTCTCCCAAACGAAGGACACTAGAAAGAAAATTTTAAAGCCTCCTGTTAGGCCATCATCTACACGGCGTAGCCCTGAATTTTCCAATGCGCAGCTCTTTGCAAAAGAGAGATATTGGCAAGGAAAAGCTGTCTTGTACCTTTGCATTTTTCTCCCAAACGAAGGACACTAGAAAGAAAATTTTAAAGCCTCCTGTTAGGCCATCATCTACACGGCATAGCCCTGAATTTTCCAATGCGCAGCTCTTTGCAAAAGAGAGATATTGGCAAGGAAAAGCTGTCTTGTACCTTTGCATTTTTCTCCCAAACGAAGGACAGTAGAAAGAAAATTTTAAAGCCTCCTGTTAGGCCATCATATACACGGCATAGCCCTGAATTTTCCAATGCGCAGCTTTGTGCAAAAGAGAGATATTGGCAAGGAAAAGCTGTCTTGTACCATTGGATTTTTCTCCCAAACGAAGGATACTAGAATGAAAATTTTAAAGCCTCCTGTTAGGCCATCATCTACACGGCATAGCCCTGAATTTTCCAATGCGCAGCTCTTTGCAAAAGAGAGATATTGGCAAGGAAAAGCTGTCTTGTACCTTTGCTTTTTTCTCCCAAACGAAGGACACTAGAAAGAAAATTTTAAAGCCTCCTGTTAGGCCATCATCTACACGGCATAGCCCTGAATTTTCCAATGCGCAGCTCTTTGCAAAAGAGAGATATTGGCAAGGAAAAGCTGTCTTGTACCTTTGCATTTTTCTCCCAAACGAAGGACACTAGAAAGAAAATTTTAAAGCCTCCTGTTAGGCCATCATCTACACGGCATAGCCCTGAATTTTCCAATGCGCAGCTCTTTGCAAAAGAGAGATATTGGCAAGGAAAAGCTGTCTTGTACCTTTGCATTTTTCTCCCAAACGAAGGACACTAGAAAGAAAATTTTAAAGCCTCCTGTTAGGCCATCATCTACACGGCATAGCCCTGAATTTTCCAATGCGCAGCTCTTTGCAAAAGAGAGATATTGGCAAGGAAAAGCTGTCTTGTACCTTTGCATTTTTCTCCCAAACGAAGGACACTAGAAAGAAAATTTTAAAGCCTCCTGTTAGGCCATCATCTACAAGGCATAGCCCTGAATTTTCCAATGCGCAGCTCTTTGCAAAAGAGAGATATTGGCAAGGAAAAGCTGTCTTGTTCCTTTGCATTTTTCTCCCAAACGAAGGACACTAGAAAGAAAATTTTAAAGCCTCCTGTTAGGCCATCATCTACACGGCGTAGCCCTGAATTTTCCAATGCGCAGCTCTTTGCAAAAGAGAGATATTGGCAAGGAAAAGCTGTCTTGTACCTTTGCATTTTTCTCCCAAACGAAGGACACTAGAAAGAAAATTTTAAAGCCTCCTGTTAGGCCATCATCTACACGGCATAGCCCTGAATTTTCCAATGCGCAGCTCTTTGCAAAAGAGAGATATTGGCAAGGAAAAGCTGTCTTGTACCTTTGCATTTTTCTCCCAAACGAAGGACAGTAGAAAGAAAATTTTAAAGCCTCCTGTTAGGCCATCATATACACGGCATAGCCCTGAATTTTCCAATGCGCAGCTTTGTGCAAAAGAGAGATATTGGCAAGGAAAAGCTGTCTTGTACCATTGGATTTTTCTCCCAAACGAAGGATACTAGAATGAAAATTTTAAAGCCTCCTGTTAGGCCATCATCTACACGGCATAGCCCTTAATTTTCCAATGCGCAGCTCTTTGCAAAAGAGAGATATTGGCAAGGAAAAGCTGTCTTGTACCTTTGCTTTTTTCTCCCAAACGAAGGACACTAGAAAGAAAATTTTAAAGCCTCCTGTTAGGCCATCATCTACACGGCATAGCCCTGAATTTTCCAATGCGCAGCTCTTTGCAAAAGAGAGATATTGGCAAGGAAAAGCTGTCTTGTACCTTTGCATTTTTCTCCCAAACGAAGGACACTAGAAAGAAAATTTTAAAGCCTCCTGTTAGGCCATCATCTACACGGCATAGCCCTGAATTTTCCAATGCGCAGCTCTTTGCAAAAGAGAGATATTGGTAAGGAAAAGCTGTCTTGTACCTTTGCATTTTTCTCCCAAACGAAGGACACTAGAAAGAAAATTTTAAAGCCTCCTGTTAGGCCATCATCTACACGGCATAGCCCTGAATTTTCCAATGCGCAGCTTTGTGCAAAATAGAGATATTGGCAAGGAAAAGCTGTCTTGTACCATTGGATTTTTCTCCCAAACGAAGGACACTAGAATGAAAATTTTAAAACCTCCTGTTAGTGCTTCATCTACACGGTATAGCCCTGAATTTTCCAATGCGTAGCTCTTTGCAAAAGAGAGATATTGGCAAGGAAAAGCTGTCTTGTACCTTTGCATTTTTCTCCCAAACGAAGGACACTAGAAAGAAAATTTTAAAGCCTCCTGTTAGGCAATCATGTACACGGCATACCCATGAATTTTCCAATGCGCAGCTCTTTGCAAAAGAGAGATATTGGCAAGGAAAAGCTGTCTTGTACCTTTGCTTTTTTCTCCCAAACGAAGGACACTAGAAAGAAAATTTTAAAGCCTCCTGTTAGGCCATCATCTACACGGCATAGCCCTGAATTTTCCAATGCGCAGCTCTTTGCAAAAGAGAGATATTGGCAAGGAAAAGCTGTCTTGTACCTTTGCATTTTTCTCCCAAACGAAGGACACTAGAAATAAAATTTTAAAGCCTCCTGTTAGGCCATCATCTACACGGCATAGCCCTGAATTTTCCAATGCGCAGCTCTTTGCAAAAGAGAGATATTGGCAAGGAAAAGCTGTCTTGTACCTTTGCATTTTTCTCCCAAACGAAGGACACTAGAAAGAAAATTTTAAAGCCTCCTGTTAGGCCATCATCTACACGGCATAGCCCTGAATTTTCCAATGCGCAGCTCTTTGCAAAAGAGAGATATTGGCAAGGAAAAGCTGTCTTGTACCTTTGCATTTTTCTCCCAAACGAAGGACACTAGAAAGAAAAGTTTAAAGCCTCCTGTTAGGCCATCATCTACACGGCATAGCCCTGAATTTTCCAATGCGCAGCTCTTTGCAAAAGAGAGATATTGGCAAGGAAAAGCTGTCTTGTACCTTTGCATTTTTCTCCCAAACGAAGGACACTAGAAAGAAAATTTTAAAGCCTCCTGTTAGGCCATCATCTACACGGCATAGCCCTGAATTTTCCAAAGTGCAGCTCTTTGCAAAAGAGAGATATTGGCAAGGAAAAGCTGTCTTGTACCTTTGCATTTTTCTCCCAAACGAAGGACACTAGAAAGAAAATTTTAAAGCCTCCTGTTAGGCCATCATCTACACGGCATAGCCCTGAATTTTCCAATGCGCAGCTCTTTGCAAAAGAGAGATATTGACAAGGAAAAGCTGTCTTGTACCTTTGCATTTTTCTCCCAAACGAAGGACACTACAAAGAAAAGTTTAAAGCCTCCTGTTAGGCCATCATCTACACGGCATAGCCCTGAATTTTCCAATGCGCAGCTCTTTGCAAAAGAGAGATATTGGCAAGGAAAAGCTGTCTTGTACCTTTGCATTTTTCTACAAACGAAGGACACTAGAAAGAAAATTTTAAAGCCTCCTGTTAGGCCATCATCTACACGGCATAGCCCTGAATTTTCCAATGCGCAGCTCTTTGCAAAAGAGAGATATTGGCAAGGAAAAGCTGTCTTGTACCTTTGCATTTTTCTCCCAAACGAAGGACACTAGAAAGAAAATTTTAAAGCCTCCTGTTAGGCCATCATCTACACGGCATAGCCCTGAATTTTCCAATGCGCAGCTCTTTGCAAAAGAGAGATATTGGCAAGGAAAAGCTGTCTTGTACCTTTGCATTTTTCTCCCAAACGAAGGACACTAGAAAGAAAATTTTAAAGCCTCCTGTTAGGCCATCATCTACACGGCATAGCCCTGAATTTTCCAATGCGCAGCTCTTTGCAAAAGAGAGATATTGACAAGGAAAAGCTGTCTTGTACCTTTGCATTTTTCTCCCAAACGAAGGACACTACAAAGAAAAGTTTAAAGCCTCCTGTTAGGCCATCATCTACACGGCATAGCCCTGAATTTTCCAATGCGCAGCTCTTTGCAAAAGAGAGATATTGGCAAGGAAAAGCTGTCTTGTACCTTTGCATTTTTCTACAAACGAAGGACACTAGAAAGAAAATTTTAAAGCCTCCTGTTAGGCCATCATCTACACGGCATAGCCCTGAATTTTCCAATGCGCAGCTCTTTGCAAAAGAGAGATATTGGCAAGGAAAAGCTGTCTTGTACCTTTGCATTTTTCTCCCAAACGAAGGACACTAGAAAGAAAATGTTAAAGCCTCCTGTTAGGCCATCATCTACACGGCATAGCCCTGAATTTTCCAATGCGCAGCTCTTTGCAAAAGAGAGATATTGGCAAGGAAAAGCTGTCTTGTACCTTTGCATTTTTCTCCCAAACGAAGGACACTAGAAAGAAAATTTTAAAGCCTCCTGTTAGGCCATCATCTACACGGCAATAGCCCTGAATTTTCCAATGCGCAGCTCTTTACAAAAGAGAGATATTGGCAAGGAAAAGCTGTCTTGTACCTTTGCATTTTTCTCCCAAACGAAGGACACTAGAAAGAAAATTTTAAAGCCTCCTGTTAGGCCATCATCTACACGGCATAGCCCTGAATTTTCCAATGCGCAGCTCTTTGCAAAAGAGAGATATTGGCAAGGAAAAGCTGTCTTGTACCTTTGCATTTTTCTCCCAAACGAAGGACACTAGAAAGAAAATTTTAAAGCCTCCTGTTAGGCCATCATCTACACGGCATAGCCCTGAATTTTCCAATGCGCAGCTCTTTGCAAAAGAGAGATATTGGCAAGGAAAAGCTGTCTTGTACCTTTGCATTTTTCTCCCAAACGAAGGACACTAGAAAGAAAATTTTAAAGCCTCCTGTTAGGCCATCATCTACACGGCATAGCCCTGAATTTTCCAATGCGCAGCTCTTTGCAAAAGAGAGATATTGGCAAGGAAAAGCTGTCTTGTACCTTTGCATTTTTCTCCCAAACGAAGGACACTAGAAAGAAAATTTTATAGCCTCCTGTTAGGCCATCATCTACACGGCATAGCCCTGAATTTTCCAATGCGCAGCTTTGTGCAAAATAGAGATATTGGCAAGGAAAAGCTGTCTTGTACCATTGGATTTTTCTCCCAAACGAAGGACACTAGAATGAAAATTTTAAAACCTCCTGTTAGTGCTTCATCTACACGGTATAGCCCTGAATTTTCCAATGCGTAGCTCTTTGCAAAAGAGAGATATTGGCAAGGAAAAGCTGTCTTGTACCTTTGCATTTTTCTCCCAAACGAAGGACACTAGAAAGAAAATTTTAAAGCCTCCTGTTAGGCAATCATGTACACGGCATACCCATGAATTTTCCAATGCGCAGCTCTTTGCAAAAGAGAGATATTGGCAAGGAAAAGCTGTTTTGTACCTTTGCTTTTTTCTCCCAAACGAATGACAGTAGAAAGAAAATTTTAAAGCCTCCTGTTAGGCCATCATCTACACGGCATAGCCCTGAATTTTCCAATGCGCAGCTTTGTGCAAAAGAGAGATATTGGCAAGGAAAAGCTGTCTTGTACCATTGGATTTTTCTCCCAAACGAAGGACACTAGAAAGAAAATTTTAAAGCCTCCTGTTAGGCCATCATCTACACGGCATAGCCCTGAATTTTCCAATGCGCAGCTCTTTGCAAAAGAGTGATATTGGCAAGGAAAAGCTGTCTTGTACCTTTGCATTTTTCTCCCAAACGAAGGACACTAGAAAGAAAATTTTAAAGCCTCCTGTTAGGCTATCATCTACACGGCATAGCCCTGAATTTTCCAATGCGCAGCTCTTTACAAAAGAGAGATATTGGCAATGAAAAGCTGTCTTGTACCTTTGCATTTTTCTCCCAAACGAAGGACACTAGAAAGAAAATTTTAAAGCCTCCTGTTAGGCCATCATCTACACGGCATAGCCCTGAATTTTCCAATGCGCAGCTCTTTGCAAAAGAGAGATATTGGCAAGGAATAGCTGTCTTGTACCTTTGCATTTTTCTCCCAAACGAAGGACACTAGAAAGAAAATTTTAAAGCCTCTTGTTAGGCCATCATCTACACGGCATAGCCCTGAATTTTCCAATGCGCAGCTCTTTGCAAAAGAGAGATATTGGCAAGGAAAAGCTGTCTTGTACCTTTGCATTTTTCTCCCAAACGAAGGACACTAGAAATAAAATTTTAAAGCCTCCTGTTAGGCCATCATCTACACGGCATAGCCCTGAATTTTCCAATGCGCAGCTCTTTGCAAAAGAGAGATATTGGCAAGGAAAAGCTGTCTTGTACCTTTGCATTTTTCTCCCAAACGAAGGACACTAGAAAGAAAATTTTAAAGCCTCCTGTTAGGCCATCATCTACACGGCGTAGCCCTGAATTTTCCAATGCGCAGCTCTTTGCAAAAGAGAGATATTGGCAAGGAAAAGCTGTCTTGTACCTTTGGCTTTTTCTCCCAAACGAAGGACACTAGAAAGAAAATTTTAAAGCCTCCTGTTAGGCCATCATCTACACGGCATAGCCCTGAATTTTCCAATGCGCAGCTCTTTGCAAAAGAGAGATATTGGCAAGGAAAAGCTGTCTTGTACCTTTGCATTTTTCTCCCAAACGAAGGACACTAGAAAGAAAATTTTAAAGCCTCCTGTTAGGCCATCATCTACACGGCATAGCCCTGAATTTTCCAATGCGCAGCTCTTTGCAAAAGAGAGATATTGGCAAGGAAAAGCTGTCTTGTACCTTTGCATTTTTCTCCCAAACGAAGGACACTACAAAGAAAATTTTAAAGCCTCCTGTTAGGCCATCATCTACACGGCATAGCCCTGAATTTTCCAATGCGCAGCTTTGTGCAAAATAGAGATATTGGCAAGGAAAAGCTGTCTTGTACCATTGGATTTTTCTCCCAAACGAAGGACACTAGAATGAAAATTTTAAAGCCTCCTGTTAGGCCATCATCTACACGGCATAGCCCTGAATTTTCCAATGCGCAGCTCTTTGCAAAAGAGAGATATTGGCAAGGAAAAGCTGTCTTGTACCTTTGCATTTTTCTCCCAAACGAAGGACACTAGAAAGAAAATGTTAAAGCCTCCTGTTAGGCCATCATCTACACGGCATAGCCCTGAATTTTCCAATGCGCAGCTCTTTGCAAAAGAGAGATATTGGCAAGGAAAAGCTGTCTTGTACCTTTGCATTTTTCTCCTAAACGAAGGACACTAGAAAGAAAATTTTAAAGCCTCCTGTTAGGCCATCATCTACACGGCAATAGCCCTGAATTTTCCAATGCGCAGCTCTTTACAAAAGAGAGATATTGGCAAGGAAAAGCTGTCTTGTACCTTTGCATTTTTCTCCCAAACGAAGGACACTAGAAAGAAAATTTTAAAGCCTCCTGTTAGGCCATCATCTACACGGCATAGCCCTGAATTTTCCAATGCGCAGCTCTTTGCAAAAGAGAGATATTGGCAAGGAAAAGCTGTCTTGTACCTTTGCATTTTTCTCCCAAACGAAGGACACTAGAAAGAAAATTTTAAAGCCTCCTGTTAGGCCATCATCTACACGGCATAGCCCTGAATTTTCCAATGCGCAGCTCTTTGCAAAAGAGAGATATTGGCAAGGAAAAGCTGTCTTGTACCTTTGCATTTTTCTCCCAAACGAAGGACACTAGAAAGAAAAGTTTAAAGCCTCCTGTTAGGCCATCATCTACACGGCATAGCCCTGAATTTTCCAATGCGCAGCTCTTTGCAAAAGAGAGATATTGGCAAGGAAAAGCTGTCTTGTACCTTTGCATTTTTCTCCCAAACGAAGGACTCTAGAAAGAAAATTTTAAAGCCTCCTGTTAGGCCATCATCTACACGGCATAGCCCTGAATTTTCCAATGCGCAGCTCTTTGCAAAAGAGAGATATTGGCAAGGAAAAGCTGTCTTGTACCTTTGCATTTTTCTCCCAAACGAAGGACACTAGAAAGAAAATTTTAAAGCCTCCTGTTAGGCCATCATCTACACGGCATAGCCCTGAATTTTCCAATGCGCAGCTCTTTGCAAAAGAGAGATATTGGCAAGGAAAAGCTGTCTTGTACCTTTGCATTTTTCTCCCAAACGAAGGACACTAGAAATAAAATTTTAAAGCCTCCTGTTAGGCCATCATCTACACGGCATAGCCCTGAATTTTCCAATGCGCAGCTCTTTGCAAAAGAGAGATATTGGCAAGGAAAAGCTGTCTTGTACCTTTGCATTTTTCTCCCAAACGAAGGACACTAGAAAGAAAATTTTAAAGCCTCCTGTTAGGCCATCATCTACACGGCATAGCCCTGAATTTTCCAATGCGCAGCTCTTTGCAAAAGAGAGATATTGGCAAGGAAAAGCTGTCTTGTACCTTTGCATTTTTCTCCCAAACGAAGGACACTACAAAGAAAATTTTAAAGCCTCCTGTTAGGCCATCATCTACACGGCATAGCCCTGAATTTTCCAATGCGCAGCTTTGTGCAAAATAGAGATATTGGCAAGGAAAAGCTGTCTTGTACCATTGGATTTTTCTCCCAAACGAAGGACACTAGAATGAAAATTTTAAAGCCTCCTGTTAGGCCATCATCTACACGGCATAGCCCTGAATTTTCCAATGCGCAGCTCTTTGCAAAAGAGAGATATTGGCAAGGAAAAGCTGTCTTGTACCTTTGCATTTTTCTCCCAAACGAAGGACACTAGAAAGAAAATTTTAAAGCCTCCTGTTAGGCCATCATCTACACGGCATAGCCCTGAATTTTCCAAAGCGCAGCTCTTTGCAAAAGAGAGATATTGGCAAGGAAAAGCTGTCTTGTACCTTTGCATTTTTCTCCCAAACGAAGGACACTAGAAAGAAAATTTTAAAGCCTCCTGTTAGGCCATCATCTACACGGCATAGCCCTGAATTTTCCAATGCGCAGCTCTTTGCAAAAGAGAGATATTGACAAGGAAAAGCTGTCTTGTACCTTTGCATTTTTCTCCCAAACGAAGGACACTACAAAGAAAAGTTTAAAGCCTCCTGTTAGGCCATCATCTACACGGCATAGCCCTGAATTTTCCAATGCGCAGCTCTTTGCAAAAGAGAGATATTGGCAAGGAAAAGCTGTCTTGTACCTTTGCATTTTTCTACAAACGAAGGACACTAGAAAGAAAATTTTAAAGCCTCCTGTTAGGCCATCATCTACACGGCATAGCCCTGAATTTTCCAATGCGCAGCTCTTTGCAAAAGAGAGATATTGGCAAGGAAAAGCTGTCTTGTACCTTTGCCTTTTTCTCCCAAACGAAGGACACTAGAAAGAAAATTTTAAAGCCTCCTGTTAGGCCATCATCTACACGGCATAGCCCTGAATTTTCCAATGCGCAGCTCTTTGCAAAAGAGAGATATTGGCAAGGAAAAGCTGTCTTGTACCTTTGCATTTTTCTCCCAAACGAAGGACACTAGAAAGAAAATTTTAAAGCCTCCTGTTAGGCCATCATCTACAGGGCATAGCCCTGAATTTTCCAATGCGCAGCTCTTTGCAAAAGAGAGATATTGGCAAGGAAAAGCTGTCTTGTACCTTTGCATTTTTCTCCCAAACGAAGGACACTAGAAAGAAAATTTTAAAGCCTCCTGTTAGGCCATCATCTACACGGCATAGCCCTGAATTTTCCAATGCGCAGCTCTTTGCAAAAGAGAGATAATGGCAAGGAAAAGCTGTCTTGTACCTTTGCATTTTTCTCCCAAACGAAGGACACTACAAAGAAAATTTTAAAGCCTCCTGTTAGGCCATCATCTACACGGCATAGCCCTGAATTTTCCAATGCGCAGCTTTGTGCAAAATAGAGATATTGGCAAGGAAAAGCTGTCTTGTACCATTGGATTTTTCTCCCAAACGAAGGACACTAGAATGAAAATTTTAAAGCCTCCTGTTAGGCCATCATCTACACGGCATAGCCCTGAATTTTCCAATGCGCAGCTCTTTGCAAAAGAGAGATATTGGCAAGGAAAAGCTGTCTTGTACCTTTGCATTTTTCTCCCAAACGAAGGACACTAGAAAGAAAATGTTAAAGCCTCCTGTTAGGCCATCATCTACACGGCATAGCCCTGAATTTTCCAATGCGCAGCTCTTTGCAAAAGAGAGATATTGGCAAGGAAAAGCTGTCTTGTACCTTTGCATTTTTCTCCCAAACGAAGGACACTAGAAAGAAAATTTTAAAGCCTCCTGTTAGGCCATCATCTACACGGCATAGCCCTGAATTTTCCAATGCGCAGCTCTTTGCAAAAGAGAGATAATGGCAAGGAAAAGCTGTCTTGTACCTTTGCATTTTTCTCCCAAACGAAGGACACTACAAAGAAAATTTTAAAGCCTCCTGTTAGGCCATCATCTACACGGCATAGCCCTGAATTTTCCAATGCGCAGCTTTGTGCAAAATAGAGATATTGGCAAGGAAAAGCTGTCTTGTACCATTGGATTTTTCTCCCAAACGAAGGACGCTAGAATGAAAATTTTAAAGCCTCCTGTTAGGCCATCATCTACACGGCATAGCCCTGAATTTTCCAATGCGCAGCTCTTTGCAAAAGAGAGATATTGGCAAGGAAAAGCTGTCTTGTACCTTTGCATTTTTCTCCCAAACGAAGGACACTAGAAAGAAAATGTTAAAGCCTCCTGTTAGGCCATCATCTACACGGCATAGCCCTGAATTTTCCAATGCGCAGCTCTTTGCAAAAGAGAGATATTGGCAAGGAAAAGCTGTCTTGTACCTTTGCATTTTTCTCCCAAACGAAGGACACTAGAAAGAAAATTTTAAAGCCTCCTGTTAGGCCATCATCTACACGGCATAGCCCTGAATTTTCCAATGCGCAGCTCTTTACAAAAGAGAGATATTGGCAAGGAAAAGCTGTCTTGTACCTTTGCATTTTTCTCCCAAACGAAGGACACTAGAAAGAAAATTTTAAAGCCTCCTGTTAGGCCATCATCTACACGGCATAGCCCTGAATTTTCCAATGCGCAGCTCTTTGCAAAAGAGAGATATTGGCAAGGAAAAGCTGTCTTGTACCTTTGCATTTTTCTCCCAAACGAAGGACACTAGAAAGAAAAGTTTAAAGCCTCCTGTTAGGCCATCATCTACACGGCATAGCCCTGAATTTTCCAATGTGCAGCTCTTTGCAAAAGAGAGATATTGGCAAGGAAAAGCTGTCTTGTACCTTTGCATTTTTCTCCCAAACGAAGGACACTAGAAAGAAAATTTTAAAGCCTCCTGTTAGGCCATCATCTACACGGCATAGCCCTGAATTTTCCAATGCGCAGCTCTTTGCAAAAGAGAGATATTGGCAAGGAAAAGCTGTCTTGTACCTTTGCATTTTTCTCCCAAACGAAGGACACTAGAAAGAAAATTTTAAAGCCTCCTGTTAGGCCATCATCTACACGGCATAGCCCTGAATTTTCCAATGCGCAGCTCTTTGCAAAAGAGAGATATTGGCAAGGAAAAGCTGTCTTGTACCTTTGCATTTTTCTCCCAAACGAAGGACACTAGAAAGAAAATTTTAAAGCCTCCTGTTAGGCCATCATCTACACGGCATAGCCCTGAATTTTCCAATGCGCAGCTCTTTGCAAAAGAGAGATATTGGCAAGGAAAAGCTGTCTTGTACCTTTGCATTTTTCTCCCAAACGAAGGACACTACAAAGAAAATTTTAAAGCCTCCTGTTAGGCCATCATCTACACGGCATAGCCCTGAATTTTCCAATGCGCAGCTTTGTGCAAAATAGAGATATTGGCAAGGAAAAGCTGTCTTGTACCATTGGATTTTTCTCCCAAACGAAGGACACTAGAATGAAAATTTTAAAGCCTCCTGTTAGGCCATCATCTACACGGCATAGCCCTGAATTTTCCAATGCGCAGCTCTTTGCAAAAGAGAGATATTGGCAAGGAAAAGCTGTCTTGTACCTTTGCATTTTTCTCCCAAACGAAGGACACTAGAAAGAAAATTTTAAAGCCTCCTGTTAGGCCATCATCTACACGGCATAGCCCTGAATTTTCCAAAGTGCAGCTCTTTGCAAAAGAGAGATATTGGCAAGGAAAAGCTGTCTTGTACCTTTGCATTTTTCTCCCAAACGAAGGACACTAGAAAGAAAATTTTAAAGCCTCCTGTTAGGCCATCATCTACACGGCATAGCCCTGAATTTTCCAATGCGCAGCTCTTTGCAAAAGAGAGATATTGACAAGGAAAAGCTGTCTTGTACCTTTGCATTTTTCTCCCAAACGAAGGACACTACAAAGAAAAGTTTAAAGCCTCCTGTTAGGCCATCATCTACACGGCATAGCCCTGAATTTTCCAATGCGCAGCTCTTTGCAAAAGAGAGATATTGGCAAGGAAAAGCTGTCTTGTACCTTTGCATTTTTCTACAAACGAAGGACACTAGAAAGAAAATTTTAAAGCCTCCTGTTAGGCCATCATCTACACGGCATAGCCCTGAATTTTCCAATGCGCAGCTCTTTGCAAAAGAGAGATATTGGCAAGGAAAAGCTGTCTTGTACCTTTGCATTTTTCTCCCAAACGAAGGACACTAGAAAGAAAATTTTAAAGCCTCCTGTTAGGCCATCATCTACACGGCATAGCCCTGAATTTTCCAATGCGCAGCTCTTTGCAAAAGAGAGATATTGGCAAGGAAAAGCTGTCTTGTACCTTTGCATTTTTCTCCCAAACGAAGGACACTAGAAAGAAAATTTTAAAGCCTCCTGTTAGGCCATCATCTACAGGGCATAGCCCTGAATTTTCCAATGCGCAGCTCTTTGCAAAAGAGAGATATTGGCAAGGAAAAGCTGTCTTGTACCTTTGCATTTTTCTCCCAAACGAAGGACACTAGAAAGAAAATTTTAAAGCCTCCTGTTAGGCCATCATCTACACGGCATAGCCCTGAATTTTCCAATGCGCAGCTCTTTGCAAAAGAGAGATATTGGCAAGGAAAAGCTGTCTTGTACCTTTGCATTTTTCTCCCAAACGAAGGACACTAGAAAGAAAATTTTAAAGCCTCCTGTTAGGCCATCATCTACACGGCATAGCCCTGAATTTTCCAATGCGCAGCTCTTTGCAAAAGAGAGATATTGGCAAGGAAAAGCTGTCTTGTACCTTTGCATTTTTCTCCCAAACGAAGGACACTAGAAAGAAAATGTTAAAGCCTCCTGTTAGGCCATCATCTACACGGCATAGCCCTGAATTTTCCAATGCGCAGCTCTTTGCAAAAGAGAGATATTGGCAAGGAAAAGCTGTCTTGTACCTTTGCATTTTTCTCCCAAACGAAGGACACTAGAAAGAAAATTTTAAAGCCTCCTGTTAGGCCATCATCTACACGGCAATAGCCCTGAATTTTCCAATGCGCAGCTCTTTACAAAAGAGAGATATTGGCAAGGAAAAGCTGTCTTGTACCTTTGCATTTTTCTCCCAAACGAAGGACACTAGAAAGAAAATTTTAAAGCCTCCTGTTAGGCCATCATCTACACGGCATAGCCCTGAATTTTCCAATGCGCAGCTCTTTGCAAAAGAGAGATATTGGCAAGGAAAAGCTGTCTTGTACCTTTGCATTTTTCTCCCAAACGAAGGACACTAGAAAGAAAATTTTAAAGCCTCCTGTTAGGCCATCATCTACACGGCATAGCCCTGAATTTTCCAATGCGCAGCTCTTTGCAAAAGAGAGATATTGGCAAGGAAAAGCTGTCTTGTACCTTTGCATTTTTCTCCCAAACGAAGGACACTAGAAAGAAAATTTTAAAGCCTCCTGTTAGGCCATCATCTACACGGCATAGCCCTGAATTTTCCAATGCGCAGCTCTTTGCAAAAGAGAGATATTGGCAAGGAAAAGCTGTCTTGTACCTTTGCATTTTTCTCCCAAACGAAGGACACTAGAAAGAAAATTTTATAGCCTCCTGTTAGGCCATCATCTACACGGCATAGCCCTGAATTTTCCAATGCGCAGCTTTGTGCAAAATAGAGATATTGGCAAGGAAAAGCTGTCTTGTACCATTGGATTTTTCTCCCAAACGAAGGACACTAGAATGAAAATTTTAAAACCTCCTGTTAGTGCTTCATCTACACGGTATAGCCCTGAATTTTCCAATGCGTAGCTCTTTGCAAAAGAGAGATATTGGCAAGGAAAAGCTGTCTTGTACCTTTGCATTTTTCTCCCAAACGAAGGACACTAGAAAGAAAATTTTAAAGCCTCCTGTTAGGCAATCATGTACACGGCATACCCATGAATTTTCCAATGCGCAGCTCTTTGCAAAAGAGAGATATTGGCAAGGAAAAGCTGTTTTGTACCTTTGCTTTTTTCTCCCAAACGAATGACAGTAGAAAGAAAATTTTAAAGCCTCCTGTTAGGCCATCATCTACACGGCATAGCCCTGAATTTTCCAATGCGCAGCTTTGTGCAAAAGAGAGATATTGGCAAGGAAAAGCTGTCTTGTACCATTGGATTTTTCTCCCAAACGAAGGACACTAGAAAGAAAATTTTAAAGCCTCCTGTTAGGCCATCATCTACACGGCATAGCCCTGAATTTTCCAATGCGCAGCTCTTTGCAAAAGAGAGATATTGGCAAGGAAAAGCTGTCTTGTACCTTTGCATTTTTCTCCCAAACGAAGGACACTAGAAAGAAAATTTTAAAGCCTCCTGTTAGGCCATCATCTACACGGCATAGCCCTGAATTTTCCAATGCGCAGCTCTTTACAAAAGAGAGATATTGGCAATGAAAAGCTGTCTTGTACCTTTGCATTTTTCTCCCAAACGAAGGACACTAGAAAGAAAATTTTAAAGCCTCCTGTTAGGCCATCATCTACACGGCATAGCCCTGAATTTTCCAATGCGCAGCTCTTTGCAAAAGAGAGATATTGGCAAGGAATAGCTGTCTTGTACCTTTGCATTTTTCTCCCAAACGAAGGACACTAGAAAGAAAATTTTAAAGCCTCTTGTTAGGCCATCATCTACACGGCATAGCCCTGAATTTTCCAATGCGCAGCTCTTTGCAAAAGAGAGATATTGGCAAGGAAAAGCTGTCTTGTACCTTTGCATTTTTCTCCCAAACGAAGGACACTAGAAATAAAATTTTAAAGCCTCCTGTTAGGCCATCATCTACACGGCATAGCCCTGAATTTTCCAATGCGCAGCTCTTTGCAAAAGAGAGATATTGGCAAGGAAAAGCTGTCTTGTACCTTTGCATTTTTCTCCCAAACGAAGGACACTAGAAAGAAAATTTTAAAGCCTCCTGTTAGGCCATCATCTACATGGCGTAGCCCTGAATTTTCCAATGCGCAGCTCTTTGCAAAAGAGAGATATTGGCAAGGAAAAGCTGTCTTGTACCTTTGCCTTTTTCTCCCAAACGAAGGACACTAGAAAGAAAATTTTAAAGCCTCCTGTTAGGCCATCATCTACACGGCATAGCCCTGAATTTTCCAATGCGCAGCTCTTTGCAAAAGAGAGATATTGGCAAGGAAAAGCTGTCTTGTACCATTGGATTTTTCTCCCAAACGAAGGACACTAGAAAGAAAATTTTAAAGCCTCCTGTTAGGCCATCATCTACACGGCATAGCCCTGAATTTTCCAATGCGCAGCTCTTTGCAAAAGAGAGATATTGGCAAGGAAAAGCTGTCTTGTACCTTTGCATTTTTCTCCCAAACGAAGGACACTAGAAAGAAAATTTTAAAGCCTCCTGTTAGGCCATCATCTACACGGCATAGCCCTGAATTTTCCAATGCGCAGCTCTTTGCAAAAGAGAGATATTGGCAAAGAAAAGCTGTCTTGTACCTTTGCATTTTTCTCCCAAACGAAGGACACTAGAAAGAAAATTTTAAAGCCTCCTGTTAGGCCATCATCTACACGGCATAGCCCTGAATTTTCCAATGCGCAGCTCTTTGCAAAAGAGAGATATTGGCAAGGAAAAGCTGTCTTGTACCTTTGCATTTTTCTCCCAAACGAAGGACACTAGAAAGAAAATTTTAAAGCCTCCTGTTAGGCCATCATCTACACGGCATAGCCCTGAATTTTCCAATGCGCAGCTTTGTGCAAAAGAGAGATATTGGCAAGGAAAAACTGTCTTGTACCATAGGATTTTTCTCCCAAACGAAGGACACTAGAATGAAAATTTTAAAGCCTCCTGTTAGTGCTTCATCTACACGGTATAGCCCAGAATTTTCCAATGCGTAGCTCTTTGCAAAAGAGAGATATTGGCAAGGAAGAGCTGTCTTGTACCTTTGCATTTTTCTCCCAAACGAAGGACACTAGAAATAAAATTTTAAAGCCTCCTGTTAGGCCATCATCTACACGGCAGAGCCCTGAATTTTCCAATGCGCAGCTTTGTGCAAAAGAGAGATATTGGCAAGGAAAAGCTGTCTTGTACCATTGGATTTTTCTCCCAAACGAAGGACACTAGAAAGAAAATTTTAAAGCCTCCTGTTAGGCCATCATCTACACGGCATAGCCCTGAATTTTCCAATGCGCAGCTCTTTGCAAAAGAGAGATATTGGCAAGGAAAAGCTGTCTTGTACCTTTGCATTTTTCTCCCAAACGAAGGACACTAGAAAGAAAATTTTAAAGCCTCCTGTTAGGCCATCATCTACACGGCATAGCCCTGAATTTTCCAATGCGCAGCTCTTTGCAAAAGAGAGATATTGGCAAGGAAAAGCTGTCTTGTACCATTGGATTTTTCTCCCAAACGAAGGACACTAGAAAGAAAATTTTAAAGCCTCCTGTTAGGCCATCATCTACACGGCATAGCCCTGAATTTTCCAATGCGCAGCTCTTTGCAAAAGAGAGATATTGGCAAGGAAAAGCTGTCTTGTACCTTTGCATTTTTCTCCCAAACGAAGGACACTAGAAAGAAAATTTAAAGCCTCCTGTTAGGCCATCATCTACACGGCATAGCCCTGAATTTTCCAATGCGCAGCTCTTTGCAAAAGAGAGATATTGGCAAGGAAAAGCTGTCTTGTACCGTTGCATTTTTCTCCCAAACGAAGGACACTAGAAAGAAAATTTTAAAGCCTCCTGTTAGGCCATCATCTACAAGGCATAGCCCTGAATTTTCCAATGCGCAGCTCTTTGCAAAAGAGAGATATTGGCAAGGAAAAGCTGTCTTGTACCTTTGCATTTTTCTCCCAAACGAAGGACACTAGAAAGAAAATTTTAAAGCCTCCTGTTAGGCCATCATCTACACGGCATAGCCCTGAATTTTCCAATGCGCAGCTTTGTGCAAAAGAGAGATATTGGCAAGGAAAAGCTGTCTTGTACCATTGGATTTTTCTCCCAAACGAAGGACACTAGAATGAAAATTTTAAAGCCTCCTGTTAGTGCTTCATCTACACGGTATAGCCCAGAATTTTCCAATGCGTAGCTCTTTGCAAAAGAGAGATATTGGCAAGGAAAAGCTGTCTTGTACCTTTGCATTTTTCTCCCAAACGAAGGACACTAGAAATAAAATTTTAAAGCCTCCTGTTAGGCCATCATCTACACGGCAGAGCCCTGAATTTTCCAATGCGCAGCTCTTTGCAAAAGAGAGATATTGGCAAGGAAAAGCTGTCTTGTACCTTTGCATTTTTCTCCCAAACGAAGGACACTAGAAAGAAAATTTTAAAGCCTCCTGTTAGGCCATCATCTACACGGCATAGCCCTGAATTTTCCAATGCGCAGCTTTGTGCAAAAGAGAGATATTGGCAAGGAAAAGCTGTCTTGTACCATTGGATTTTTCTCCCAAACGAAGGACACTAGAATGAAAATTTTAAAGCCTCCTGTTAGTGCTTCATCTACACGGTATAGCCCAGAATTTTCCAATGCGTAGCTCTTTGCAAAAGAGAGATATTGGCAAGGAAAAGCTGTCTTGTACCTTTGCATTTTTCTCCCAAACGAAGGACACTAGAAATAAAATTTTAAAGCCTCCTGTTAGGCCATCATCTACACGGCAGAGCCCTGAATTTTCCAAATCGCAGCTCTTTGCAAAAGAGAGATATTGGCAAGGAAAAGCTGTCTTGTACCTTTGCATTTTTCTCCCAAACGAAGGACACTAGAAAGAAAATTTTAAAGCCTCCTGTTAGGCCATCATCTACACGGCATAGCCCTGAATTTTCCAATGCGCAGCTCTTTGCAAAAGAGAGATATAGGCAAGGAAAAGCTGTCTTGTACCTTTGCATTTTTCTCCCAAACGAAGGACACTAGAAAGAAAATTTTATAGCCTCCTGTTAGGCCATAATCTACACGGCATAGCCCTGAATTTTCCAATGCGCAGCTCTTTGCAAAAGAGAGATATTGGCAAGGAAAAGCTGTCTTGTACCTTTGCATTTTTCTCCCAAACGAAGGACACTAGAAAGAAAATTTTAAAGCCTCCTGTTAGGCCATCATCTACACGGCATAGCCCTGAATTTTCCAATGCGCAGCTTTGTGCAAAAGAGAGATATTGGCAAGGAAAAGCTGTCTTGTACCATTGGATTTTTCTCCCAAACGAAGGACACTAGAAAGAAAATTTTAAAGCCTCCTGTTAGGCCATCATCTACACGGCATAGCCCTGAATTTTCCAATGCGCAGCTCTTTGCAAAAGAGAGATATTGGCAAGGAAAAGCTGTCTTGTACCTTTGCATTTTTCTCCCAAACGAAGGACACTAGAAAGAAAATTTTAAAGCCTCCTGTTAGGCCATCATCTACACGGCATAGCCCTGAATTTTCCAATGCGCAGCTCTTTGCAAAAGAGAGATATTGGCAAGGAAAAGCTGTCTTGTACCTTTGCATTTTTCTCCCAAACGAAGGACACTAGAAAGAAAATTTTAAAGCCTCCTGTTAGTCCATCATCTACACGGCATAGCCCTGAATTTTCCAATGCGCAGCTCTTTGCAAAAGAGAGATATTGGCAAGGAAAAGCTGTCTTGTACCTTTGCATTTTTCTCCCAAACGAAGGACACTAGAAAGAAAATTTTAAAGCCTCCTGTTAGGCCATCATCTACACGGCATAGCCCTGAATTTTCCAATGCGCTGCTTTGTGCAAAAGAGAGATATTGGCAAGGAAAAGCTGTCTTGTACCATTGGATTTTTCTCCCAAACGAAGGACACTAGAATGAAAATTTTAAAGCCTCCTGTTAGTGCTTCATCTACACGGTATAGCCCTGAATTTTCCAATGCGTAGCTCTTTGCAAAAGAGAGATATTGGCAAGGAAAAGCTGTCTTGTACCTTTGCATTTTTCTCCCAAACGAAGGACACTAGAAATAAAATTTTAAAGCCTCCTGTTAGGCCATCATCTACACGGCAGAGCCCTGAATTTTCCAATGCGCAGCTCTTTGCAAAAGAGAGATATTGGCAAGGAAAAGCTGTCTTGTACCTTTGCATTTTTCTCCCAAACGAAGGACACTAGAAAGAAAATTTTAAAGCCTCCTGTTAGGCCATCATCTACACGGCATAGCCCTGAATTTTCCAATGCGCAGCTTTGTGCAAAAGAGAGATATTGGCAAGGAAAAACTGTCTTGTACCATAGGATTTTTCTCCCAAACGAAGGACACTAGAATGAAAATTTTAAAGCCTCCTGTTAGTGCTTCATCTACACGGTATAGCCCAGAATTTTCCAATGCGTAGCTCTTTGCAAAAGAGAGATATTGGCAAGGAAAAGCTGTCTTGTACCTTTGCATTTTTCTCCCAAACGAAGGACACTAGAAAGAAAATTTTAAAGCCTCCTGTTAGGCCATCATCTACACGGCAGAGCCCTGAATTTTCCAATGCGCAGCTCTTTGCAAAAGAGAGATATTGGCAAGGAAAAGCTGTCTTGTACCTTTGCATTTTTCTCCCAAACGAAGGACACTAGAAAGAAAATTTTATAGCCTCCTGTTAGGCCATCATCTACACGGCATAGCCCTGAATTTTCCAATGCGCAGCTCTTTGCAAAAGAGAGATATAGGCAAGGAAAAGCTGTCTTGTACCTTTGCATTTTTCTCCCAAACGAAGGACACTAGAAAGAACATTTTAAAGCCTCCTGTTAGGCCATAATCTACACGGCATAGCCCTGAATTTTCCAATGCGCAGCTCTTTGCAAAAGAGAGATATTGGCAAGGAAAAGCTGTCTTGTACCTTTGCATTTTTCTCCCAAACGAAGGACACTAGAAAGAAAATTTTAAAGCCTCCTGTTAGGCCATCATCTACACGGCATAGCCCTGAATTTTCCAATGCGCAGCTCTTTGCAAAAGAGAGATATTGGCAAGGAAAAGCTGTCTTGTACCTTTGCATTTTTCTCCCAAACGAAGGACACTAGAAAGAAAATTTTAAAGCCTCCTGTTAGGCCATCATCTACACGGCATAGCCCTGAATTTTCCAATGCGCAGCTTTGTGCAAAAGAGAGATATTGGCAAGGAAAAGCTGTCTTGTACCATTGGATTTTTCTCCCAAACGAAGGACACTAGAAAGAAAATTTTAAAGCCTCCTGTTAGGCCATCATCTACACGGCATAGCCCTGAATTTTCCAATGCGCAGCTCTTTGCAAAAGAGAGATATTGGCAAGGAAAAGCTGTCTTGTACCTTTGCATTTTTCTCCCAAACGAAGGACACTAGAAAGAAAATTTTAAAGCCTCCTGTTAGGCCATCATCTACACGGCAGAGCCCTGAATTTTCCAATGCGCAGCTCTTTGCAAAAGAGAGATATTGGCAAGGAAAAGCTGTCTTGTACCTTTGCATTTTTCTCCCAAACGAAGGACACTAGAAAGAAAATTTTAAAGCCTCCTGTTAGGCCATCATCTACACGGCATAGCCCTGAATTTTCCAATGCGCAGCTTTGTGCAAAAGAGAGATATTGGCAAGGAAAAGCTGTCTTGTACCATTGGATTTTTCTCCCAAACGAAGGACACTAGAAAGAAAATTTTAAAGCCTCCTGTTAGGCCATCATCTACACGGCATAGCCCTGAATTTTCCAATGCGCAGCTCTTTGCAAAAGAGAGATATTGGCAAGGAAAAGCTGTCTTGTACCATTGGATTTTTCTCCCAAACGAAGGACACTAGAAAGAAAATTTTAAAGCCTCCTGTTAGGCCATCATCTACACGGCATAGCCCTGAATTTTCCAATGCGCAGCTTTGTGCAAAAGAGAGATATTGGCAAGGAAAAGCTGTCTTGTACCATTGGATTTTTCTCCCAAACGAAGGACACTAGAATGAAAATTTTAAAGCCTCCTGTTAGTGCTTCATCTACACGGTATAGCCCAGAATTTTCCAATGCGTAGCTCTTTGCAAAAGAGAGATATTGGCAAGGAAAAGCTGTCTTGTACCTTTGCATTTTTCTCCCAAACGAAGGACACTAGAAATAAAATTTTAAAGCCTCCTGTTAGGCCATCATCTACACGGCAGAGCCCTGAATTTTCCAATGCGCAGCTCTTTGCAAAAGAGAGATATTGGCAAGGAAAAGCTGTCTTGTACCTTTGCATTTTTCTCCCAAACGAAGGACACTAGAAAGAAAATTTTAAAGCCTCCTGTTAGGCCATCATCTACACGGCATAGCCCTGAATTTTCCAATGCGCAGCTCTTTGCAAAAGAGAGATATAGGCAAGGAAAAGCTGTCTTGTACCTTTGCATTTTTCTCCCAAACGAAGGACACTAGAAAGAAAATTTTAAAGCCTCCTGTTAGGCCATAATCTACACGGCATAGCCCTGAATTTTCCAATGCGCAGCTCTTTGCAAAAGAGAGATATTGGCAAGGAAAAGCTGTCTTGTACCTTTGCATTTTTCTCCCAAACGAAGGACACTAGAAAGAAAATTTTAAAGCCTCCTGTTAGGCCATCATCTACACGGCATAGCCCTGAATTTTCCAATGCGCAGCTCTTTGCAAAAGAGAGATATTGGCAAGGAAAAGCTGTCTTGTACCTTTGCATTTTTCTCCCAAACGAAGGACACTAGAAAGAAAATTTTAAAGCCTCCTGTTAGGCCATCATCTACACGGCATAGCCCTGAATTTTCCAATGCGCAGCTTTGTGCAAAAGAGAGATATTGGCAAGGAAAAGCTGTCTTGTACCATTGGATTTTTCTCCCAAACGAAGGACACTAGAAAGAAAATTTTAAAGCCTCCTGTTAGGCCATCATCTACACGGCATAGCCCTGAATTTTCCAATGCGCAGCTCTTTGCAAAAGAGAGATATTGGCAAGGAAAAGCTGTCTTGTACCTTTGCATTTTTCTCCCAAACGAAGGACACTAGAAAGAAAATTTTAAAGCCTCCTGTTAGGCCATCATCTACACGGCATAGCCCTGAATTTTCCAATGCGCAGCTCTTTGCAAAAGAGAGATATTGGCAAGGAAAAGCTGTCTTGTACCTTTGCATTTTTCTCCCAAACGAAGGACACTAGAAAGAAAATTTTAAAGCCTCCTGTTAGGCCATCATCTACACGGCATAGCCCTGAATTTTCCAATGCGCAGCTCTTTTCAAAAGAGAGATATTGGCAAGGAAAAGCTGTCTTGTACCTTTGCATTTTTCTCCCAAACGAAGGACACTAGAAAGAAAATTTTAAAGCCTCCTGTTAGGCCATCATCTACACGGCATAGCCCTGAATTTTCCAATGCGCAGCTCTTTGCAAAAGAGAGATATTGGCAAGGAAAAGTTGTCTTGTACCTTTGCATTTTTCTCCCAAACGAAGGACACTAGAAAGAAAATTTTAAAGCCTCCTGTTAGGCCATCATCTACACGGCATAGCCCTGAATTTTCCAATGCGCTGCTTTGTGCAAAAGAGAGATATTGGCAAGGAAAAGCTGTCTTGTACCATTGGATTTTTCTCCCAAACGAAGGACACTAGAATGAAAATTTTAAAGCCTCCTGTTAGTGCTTCATCTACACGGTATAGCCCTGAATTTTCCAATGCGTAGCTCTTTGCAAAAGAGAGATATTGGCAAGGAAAAGCTGTCTTGTACCTTTGCATTTTTCTCCCAAACGAAGGACACTAGAAATAAAATTTTAAAGCCTCCTGTTAGGCCATCATCTACACGGCAGAGCCCTGAATTTTCCAATGCGCAGCTCTTTGCAAAAGAGAGATATTGGCAAGGAAAAGCTGTCTTGTACCTTTGCATTTTTCTCCCAAACGAAGGACACTAGAAAGAAAATTTTAAAGCCTCCTGTTAGGCCATCATCTACACGGCATAGCCCTGAATTTTCCAATGCGCAGCTTTGTGCAAAAGAGAGATATTGGCAAGGAAAAACTGTCTTGTACCATAGGATTTTTCTCCCAAACGAAGGACACTAGAATGAAAATTTTAAAGCCTCCTGTTAGTGCTTCATCTACACGGTATAGCCCAGAATTTTCCAATGCGTAGCTCTTTGCAAAAGAGAGATATTGGCAAGGAAAAGCTGTCTTGTACCTTTGCATTTTTCTCCCAAACGAAGGACACTAGAAATAAAATTTTAAAGCCTCCTGTTAGGCCATCATCTACACGGCAGAGCCCTGAATTTTCCAATGCGCAGCTCTTTGCAAAAGAGAGATATTGGCAAGGAAAAGCTGTCTTGTACCTTTGCATTTTTCTCCCAAACGAAGGACACTAGAAAGAAAATTTTAAAGCCTCCTGTTAGGCCATCATCTACACGGCATAGCCCTGAATTTTCCAATGCGCAGCTCTTTGCAAAAGAGAGATATAGGCAAGGAAAAGCTGTCTTGTACCTTTGCATTTTTCTCCCAAACGAAGGACACTAGAAAGAAAATTTTAAAGCCTCCTGTTAGGCCATAATCTACACGGCATAGCCCTGAATTTTCCAATGCGCAGCTCTTTGCAAAAGAGAGATATTGGCAAGGAAAAGCTGTCTTGTACCTTTGCATTTTTCTCCCAAACGAAGGACACTAGAAAGAAAATTTTAAAGCCTCCTGTTAGGCCATCATCTACACGGCATAGCCCTGAATTTTCCAATGCGCAGCTCTTTGCAAAAGAGAGATATTGGCAAGGAAAAGCTGTCTTGTACCTTTGCATTTTTCTCCCAAACGAAGGACACTAGAAAGAAAATTTTAAAGCCTCCTGTTAGGCCATCATCTACACGGCATAGCCCTGAATTTTCCAATGCGCAGCTTTGTGCAAAAGAGAGATATTGGCAAGGAAAAGCTGTCTTGTACCATTGGATTTTTCTCCCAAACGAAGGACACTAGAAAGAAAATTTTAAAGCCTCCTGTTAGGCCATCATCTACACGGCATAGCCCTGAATTTTCCAATGCGCAGCTCTTTGCAAAAGAGAGATATTGGCAAGGAAAAGCTGTCTTGTACCTTTGCATTTTTCTCCCAAACGAAGGACACTAGAAAGAAAATTTTAAAGCCTCCTGTTAGGCCATCATCTACACGGCATAGCCCTGAATTTTCCAATGCGCAGCTCTTTGCAAAAGAGAGATATTGGCAAGGAAAAGCTGTCTTGTACCTTTGCATTTTTCTCCCAAACGAAGGACACTAGAAAGAAAATTTTAAAGCCTCCTGTTAGGCCATCATCTACACGGCATAGCCCTGAATTTTCCAATGCGCAGCTCTTTTCAAAAGAGAGATATTGGCAAGGAAAAGCTGTCTTGTACCTTTGCATTTTTCTCCCAAACGAAGGACACTAGAAAGAAAATTTTAAAGCCTCCTGTTAGGCCATCATCTACACGGCATAGCCCTGAATTTTCCAATGCGCAGCTCTTTGCAAAAGAGAGATATTGGCAAGGAAAAGCTGTCTTGTACCTTTGCATTTTTCTACCAAACGAAGGACACTAGAAAGAAAATTTTAAAGCCTCCTGTTAGGCCATCATCTACACGGCATAGCCCTGAATTTTCCAATGCGCTGCTTTGTGCAAAAGAGAGATATTGGCAAGGAAAAGCTGTCTTGTACCATTGGATTTTTCTCCCAAACGAAGGACACTAGAATGAAAATTTTAAAGCCTCCTGTTAGTGCTTCATCTACACGGTATAGCCCTGAATTTTCCAATGCGTAGCTCTTTGCAAAAGAGAGATATTGGCAAGGAAAAGCTGTCTTGTACCTTTGCATTTTTCTCCCAAACGAAGGACACTAGAAATAAAATTTTAAAGCCTCCTGTTAGGCCATCATCTACACGGCAGAGCCCTGAATTTTCCAATGCGCAGCTCTTTGCAAAAGAGAGATATTGGCAAGGAAAAGCTGTCTTGTACCTTTGCATTTTTCTCCCAAACGAAGGACACTAGAAAGAAAATTTTAAAGCCTCCTGTTAGGCCATCATCTACACGGCATAGCCCTGAATTTTCCAATGCGCAGCTTTGTGCAAAAGAGAGATATTGGCAAGGAAAAACTGTCTTGTACCATAGGATTTTTCTCCCAAACGAAGGACACTAGAATGAAAATTTTAAAGCCTCCTGTTAGTGCTTCATCTACACGGTATAGCCCAGAATTTTCCAATGCGTAGCTCTTTGCAAAAGAGAGATATTGGCAAGGAAAAGCTGTCTTGTACCTTTGCATTTTTCTCCCAAACGAAGGACACTAGAAAGAAAATTTTAAAGCCTCCTGTTAGGCCATCATCTACACGGCATAGCCCTGAATTTTCCAATGCGCAGCTTTGTGCAAAAGAGAGATATTGGCAAGGAAAAACTGTCTTGTACCATAGGATTTTTCTCCCAAACGAAGGACACTAGAATGAAAATTTTAAAGCCTCCTGTTAGTGCTTCATCTACACGGTATAGCCCAGAATTTTCCAATGCGTAGCTCTTTGCAAAAGAGAGATATTGGCAAGGAAAAGCTGTCTTGTACCTTTGCATTTTTCTCCCAAACGAAGGACACTAGAAATAAAATTTTAAAGCCTCCTGTTAGGCCATCATCTACACGGCAGAGCCCTGAATTTTCCAATGCGCAGCTCTTTGCAAAAGAGAGATATTGGCAAGGAAAAGCTGTCTTGTACCTTTGCATTTTTCTCCCAAACGAAGGACACTAGAAAGAAAATTTTAAAGCCTCCTGTTAGGCCATCATCTACACGGCATAGCCCTGAATTTTCCAATGCGCAGCTCTTTGCAAAAGAGAGATATAGGCAAGGAAAAGCTGTCTTGTACCTTTGCATTTTTCTCCCAAACGAAGGACACTAGAAAGAAAATTTTAAAGCCTCCTGTTAGGCCATAATCTACACGGCATAGCCCTGAATTTTCCAATGCGCAGCTCTTTGCAAAAGAGAGATATTGGCAAGGAAAAGCTGTCTTGTACCTTTGCATTTTTCTCCCAAACGAAGGACACTAGAAAGAAAATTTTAAAGCCTCCTGTTAGGCCATCATCTACACGGCATAGCCCTGAATTTTCCAATGCGCAGCTCTTTGCAAAAGAGAGATATTGGCAAGGAAAAGCTGTCTTGTACCTTTGCATTTTTCTCCCAAACGAAGGACACTAGAAAGAAAATTTTAAAGCCTCCTGTTAGGCCATCATCTACACGGCATAGCCCTGAATTTTCCAATGCGCAGCTTTGTGCAAAAGAGAGATATTGGCAAGGAAAAGCTGTCTTGTACCATTGGATTTTTCTCCCAAACGAAGGACACTAGAAAGAAAATTTTAAAGCCTCCTGTTAGGCCATCATCTACACGGCATAGCCCTGAATTTTCCAATGCGCAGCTCTTTGCAAAAGAGAGATATTGGCAAGGAAAAGCTGTCTTGTACCTTTGCATTTTTCTCCCAAACGAAGGACACTAGAAAGAAAATTTTAAAGCCTCCTGTTAGGCCATCATCTACACGGCATAGCCCTGAATTTTCCAATGCGCAGCTCTTTGCAAAAGAGAGATATTGGCAAGGAAAAGCTGTCTTGTACCTTTGCATTTTTCTCCCAAACGAAGGACACTAGAAAGAAAATTTTAAAGCCTCCTGTTAGGCCATCATCTACACGGCATAGCCCTGAATTTTCCAATGCGCAGCTCTTTTCAAAAGAGAGATATTGGCAAGGAAAAGCTGTCTTGTACCTTTGCATTTTTCTCCCAAACGAAGGACACTAGAAAGAAAATTTTAAAGCCTCCTGTTAGGCCATCATCTACACGGCATAGCCCTGAATTTTCCAATGCGCAGCTCTTTGCAAAAGAGAGATATTGGCAAGGAAAAGCTGTCTTGTACCTTTGCATTTTTCTCCCAAACGAAGGACACTAGAAAGAAAATTTTAAAGCCTCCTGTTAGGCCATCATCTACACGGCATAGCCCTGAATTTTCCAATGCGCTGCTTTGTGCAAAAGAGAGATATTGGCAAGGAAAAGCTGTCTTGTACCATTGGATTTTTCTCCCAAACGAAGGACACTAGAATGAAAATTTTAAAGCCTCCTGTTAGTGCTTCATCTACACGGTATAGCCCTGAATTTTCCAATGCGTAGCTCTTTGCAAAAGAGAGATATTGGCAAGGAAAAGCTGTCTTGTACCTTTGCATTTTTCTCCCAAACGAAGGACACTAGAAATAAAATTTTAAAGCCTCCTGTTAGGCCATCATCTACACGGCAGAGCCCTGAATTTTCCAATGCGCAGCTCTTTGCAAAAGAGAGATATTGGCAAGGAAAAGCTGTCTTGTACCTTTGCATTTTTCTCCCAAACGAAGGACACTAGAAAGAAAATTTTAAAGCCTCCTGTTAGGCCATCATCTACACGGCATAGCCCTGAATTTTCCAATGCGCAGCTTTGTGCAAAAGAGAGATATTGGCAAGGAAAAACTGTCTTGTACCATAGGATTTTTCTCCCAAACGAAGGACACTAGAATGAAAATTTTAAAGCCTCCTGTTAGTGCTTCATCTACACGGTATAGCCCAGAATTTTCCAATGCGTAGCTCTTTGCAAAAGAGAGATATTGGCAAGGAAAAGCTGTCTTGTACCTTTGCATTTTTCTCCCAAACGAAGGACACTAGAAATAAAATTTTAAAGCCTCCTGTTAGGCCATCATCTACACGGCAGAGCCCTGAATTTTCCAATGCGCAGCTCTTTGCAAAAGAGAGATATTGGCAAGGAAAAGCTGTCTTGTACCTTTGCATTTTTCTCCCAAACGAAGGACACTAGAAAGAAAATTTTAAAGCCTCCTGTTAGGCCATCATCTACACGGCAGAGCCCTGAATTTTCCAATGCGCAGCTCTTTGCAAAAGAGAGATATTGACAAGGAAAAGCTGTCTTGTACCTTTGCATTTTTCTCCCAAACGAAGGACACTAGAAAGAAAATTTTATAGCCTCCTGTTAGGCCATCATCTACACGGCATAGCCCTGAATTTTCCAATGCGCAGCTCTTTGCAAAAGAGAGATATAGGTAAGGAAAAGCTGTCTTGTACCTTTGCATTTTTCTCCCAAACGAAGGACACTAGAAAGAACATTTTAAAGCCTCATGTTAGGCCATAATCTACACGGCATAGCCCTGAATTTTCCAATGCGCAGCTCTTTGCAAAAGAGAGATATTGG
Source organism: Pseudophryne corroboree (assembly GCF_028390025.1). NCBI lineage: Eukaryota > Metazoa > Chordata > Amphibia > Anura > Myobatrachidae > Pseudophryne > Pseudophryne corroboree. Next base: position 56,472 of record NW_026967873.1, on the reverse strand, counting down.
CAAGGAAAAGCTGTCTTGTACCTTTCCATTTTTCTCCCAAACGAAGGACACTAGAAAGAAAATTTTAAAGCCTCCTGTTAGGCCATCATCTACACGGCATAGCCCTGAATTTTCCAATGCGCAGCTCTTTGCAAAAGAGAGATATTGGCAAGGAAAAGCTGTCTTGTACCTTTGCATTTTTCTCCCAAACGAAGGACACTAGAAAGAAAATTTTAAAGCCTCCTGTTAGGCCATCATCTACACGGCATAGCCCTGAATTTTCCAATGCGCAGCTTTGTGCAAAAGAGAGATATTGGCAAGGAAAAGCTGTCTTGTACCATTGGATTTTTCTCCCAAACGAAGGACACTAGAAAGAAAATTTTAAAGCCTCCTGTTAGGCCATCATCTACACGGCATAGCCCTGAATTTTCCAATGCGCAGCTCTTTGCAAAAGAGAGATATTGGCAAGGAAAAGCTGTCTTGTACCTTTGCATTTTTCTCCCAAACGAAGGACACTAGAAAGAAAATTTTAAAGCCTCCTGTTAGGCCATCATCTACACGGCATAGCCCTGAATTTTCCAATGCGCAGCTCTTTGCAAAAGAGAGATATTGGCAAGGAAAAGCTGTCTTGTACCTTTGCATTTTTCTCCCAAACGAAGGACACTAGAAAGAAAATTTTAAAGCCTCCTGTTAGGCCATCATCTACACGGCATAGCCCTGAATTTTCCAATGCGCAGCTCTTTGCAAAAGAGAGATATTGGCAAGGAAAAGCTGTCTTGTACCTTTGCATTTTTCTCCCAAACGAAGGACACTAGAAAGAAAATTTTAAAGCCTCCTGTTAGGCCATCATCTACACGGCATAGCCTTGAATTTTCCAATGCGCAGCTTTGTGCAAAAGAGAGATATTGGCAAGGAAAAGCTGTCTTGTACCATTGGATTTTTCTCCCAAACGAAGGACACTAGAATGAAAATTTTAAAGCCTCCTGTTAGTGCATCATCTACACGGTATAGCCCAGAATTTTCCAATGCGTAGCTCTTTGCAAAAGAGAGATATTGGCAAGGAAAAGCTGTCTTGTACCTTTGCATTTTTCTCCCAAACGAAGGACACTAGAAATAAAATTTTAAAGCCTCCTGTTAGGCCATCATCTACACGGCAGAGCCCTGAATTTTCCAATGCGCAGCTCTTTGCAAAAGAGAGATATTGGCAAGGAAAAGCTGTCTTGTACCTTTGCATTTTTCTCCCAAACGAAGGACACTAGAAAGAAAATTTTAAAGCCTCCTGTTAGGCCATCATCTACACGGCATAGCCCTGAATTTTCCAATGCGCAGCTCTTTGCAAAAGAGAGATATTGGCAAGGAAAAGCTGTCTTGTACCTTTGCATTTTTCTCCCAAACGAAGGACACTAGAAAGAAAATTTTAAAGCCTCCTGTTAGGCCATCATCTACACGGCATAGCCCTGAATTTTCCAATGCGCAGCTCTTTTCAAAAGAGAGATATTGGCAAGGAAAAGCTGTCTTGTACCTTTGCATTTTTCTCCCAAACGAAGGACACTAGAAAGAAAATTTTAAAGCCTCCTGTTAGGCCATCATCTACACGGCATAGCCCTGAATTTTCCAATGCGCAGCTCTTTGCAAAAGAGAGATATTGGCAAGGAAAAGCTGTCTTGTACCTTTGCATTTTTCTCCCAAACGAAGGACACTAGAAAGAAAATTTTAAAGCCTCCTGTTAGGCCATCATCTACACGGCATAGCCCTGAATTTTCCAATGCGCTGCTTTGTGCAAAAGAGAGATATTGGCAAGGAAAAGCTGTCTTGTACCATTGGATTTTTCTCCCAAACGAAGGACACTAGAATGAAAATTTTAAAGCCTCCTGTTAGTGCTTCATCTACACGGTATAGCCCTGAATTTTCCAATGCGTAGCTCTTTGCAAAAGAGAGATATTGGCAAGGAAAAGCTGTCTTGTACCTTTGCATTTTTCTCCCAAACGAAGGACACTAGAAATAAAATTTTAAAGCCTCCTGTTAGGCCATCATCTACACGGCAGAGCCCTGAATTTTCCAATGCGCAGCTCTTTGCAAAAGAGAGATATTGGCAAGGAAAAGCTGTCTTGTACCTTTGCATTTTTCTCCCAAACGAAGGACACTAGAAAGAAAATTTTAAAGCCTCCTGTTAGGCCATCATCTACACGGCATAGCCCTGAATTTTCCAATGCGCAGCTTTGTGCAAAAGAGAGATATTGGCAAGGAAAAACTGTCTTGTACCATAGGATTTTTCTCCCAAACGAAGGACACTAGAATGAAAATTTTAAAGCCTCCTGTTAGTGCTTCATCTACACGGTATAGCCCAGAATTTTCCAATGCGTAGCTCTTTGCAAAAGAGAGATATTGGCAAGGAAAAGCTGTCTTGTACCTTTGCATTTTTCTCCCAAACGAAGGACACTAGAAATAAAATTTTAAAGCCTCCTGTTAGGCCATCATCTACACGGCAGAGCCCTGAATTTTCCAATGCGCAGCTCTTTGCAAAAGAGAGATATTGGCAAGGAAAAGCTGTCTTGTACCTTTGCATTTTTCTCCCAAACGAAGGACACTAGAAAGAAAATTTTAAAGCCTCCTGTTAGGCCATCATCTACACGGCATAGCCCTGAATTTTCCAATGCGCAGCTCTTTGCAAAAGAGAGATATTGACAAGGAAAAGCTGTCTTGTACCTTTGCATTTTTCTCCCAAACGAAGGACACTAGAAAGAAAATTTTATAGCCTCCTGTTAAGCCATCATCTACACGGCATAGCCCTGAATTTTCCAATGCGCAGCTCTTTGCAAAAGAGAGATATAGGTAAGGAAAAGCTGTCTTGTACCTTTGCATTTTTCTCCCAAACGAAGGACACTAGAAAGAACATTTTAAAGCCTCCTGTTAGGCCATAATCTACACGGCATAGCCCTGAATTTTCCAATGCGCAGCTCTTTGCAAAAGAGAGATATTGGCAAGGAAAAGCTGTCTTGTACCTTTCCATTTTTCTCCCAAACGAAGGACACTAGAAAGAAAATTTTAAAGCCTCCTGTTAGGCCATCATCTACACGGCATAGCCCTGAATTTTCCAATGCGCAGCTCTTTGCAAAAGAGAGATATTGGCAAGGAAAAGCTGTCTTGTACCTTTGCATTTTTCTCCCAAACGAAGGACACTAGAAAGAAAATTTTAAAGCCTCCTGTTAGGCCATCATCTACACGGCATAGCCCTGAATTTTCCAATGCGCAGCTTTGTGCAAAAGAGAGATATTGGCAAGGAAAAGCTGTCTTGTACCATTGGATTTTTCTCCCAAACGAAGGACACTAGAAAGAAAATTTTAAAGCCTCCTGTTAGGCCATCATCTACACGGCATAGCCCTGAATTTTCCAATGCGCAGCTCTTTGCAAAAGAGAGATATTGGCAAGGAAAAGCTGTCTTGTACCTTTGCATTTTTCTCCCAAACGAAGGACACTAGAAAGAAAATTTTAAAGCCTCCTGTTAGGCCATCATCTACACGGCATAGCCCTGAATTTTCCAATGCGCAGCTCTTTGCAAAAGAGAGATATTGGCAAGGAAAAGCTGTCTTGTACCTTTGAATTTTTCTCCCAAACGAAGGACACTAGAAAGAAAATTTTAAAGCCTCCTGTTAGGCCATCATCTACACGGCATAGCCCTGAATTTTCCAATGCGCAGCTCTTTGCAAAAGAGAGATATTGGCAAGGAAAAGCTGTCTTGTACCTTTGCATTTTTCTCCCAAACGAAGGACACTAGAAAGAAAATTTTAAAGCCTCCTGTTAGGCCATCATCTACACGGCATAGCCTTGAATTTTCCAATGCGCAGCTTTGTGCAAAAGAGAGATATTGGCAAGGAAAAGCTGTCTTGTACCATTGGATTTTTCTCCCAAACGAAGGACACTAGAATGAAAATTTTAAAGCCTCCTGTTAGTGCATCATCTACACGGTATAGCCCAGAATTTTCCAATGCGTAGCTCTTTGCAAAAGAGAGATATTGGCAAGGAAAAGCTGTCTTGTACCTTTGCATTTTTCTCCCAAACGAAGGACACTAGAAATAAAATTTTAAAGCCTCCTGTTAGGCCATCATCTACACGGCAGAGCCCTGAATTTTCCAATGCGCAGCTCTTTGCAAAAGAGAGATATTGGCAAGGAAAAGCTGTCTTGTACCTTTGCATTTTTCTCCCAAACGAAGGACACTAGAAAGAAAATTTTAAAGCCTCCTGTTAGGCCATCATCTACACGGCATAGCCCTGAATTTTCCAATGCGCAGCTTTGTGCAAAAGAGAGATATTGGCAAGGAAAAACTGTCTTGTACCATTGGATTTTTCTCCCAAACGAAGGACACTAGAATGAAAATTTTAAAGCCTCCTGTTAGTGCTTCATCTACACGGTATAGCCCAGAATTTTCCAATGCGTAGCTCTTTGCAAAAGAGAGATATTGGCAAGGAAAAGCTGTCTTGTACCTTTGCATTTTTCTCCCAAACGAAGGACACTAGAAAGAAAATTTTAAAGCCTCCTGTTAGGCCATCATCTACACGGCATAGCCCTGAATTTTCCAATGCGCAGCTCTTTGCAAAAGAGAGATATTGGCAAGGAAAAGCTGTCTTGTACCTTTGCATTTTTCTCCCAAACGAAGGACACTAGAAAGAAAATTTTAAAGCCTCCTGTTAGGCCATCATCTACACGGCATAGCCTTGAATTTTCCAATGCGCAGCTTTGTGCAAAAGAGAGATATTGGCAAGGAAAAGCTGTCTTGTACCATTGGATTTTTCTCCCAAACGAAGGACACTAGAATGAAAATTTTAAAGCCTCCTGTTAGTGCATCATCTACACGGTATAGCCCAGAATTTTCCAATGCGTAGCTCTTTGCAAAAGAGAGATATTGGCAAGGAAAAGCTGTCTTGTACCTTTGCATTTTTCTCCCAAACGAAGGACACTAGAAATAAAATTTTAAAGCCTCCTGTTAGGCCATCATCTACACGGCAGAGCCCTGAATTTTCCAATGCGCAGCTCTTTGCAAAAGAGAGATATTGGCAAGGAAAAGCTGTCTTGTACCTTTGCATTTTTCTCCCAAACGAAGGACACTAGAAAGAAAATTTTAAAGCCTCCTGTTAGGCCATCATCTACACGGCATAGCCCTGAATTTTCCAATGCGCAGCTTTGTGCAAAAGAGAGATATTGGCAAGGAAAAACTGTCTTGTACCATTGGATTTTTCTCCCAAACGAAGGACACTAGAATGAAAATTTTAAAGCCTCCTGTTAGTGCTTCATCTACACGGTATAGCCCAGAATTTTCCAATGCGTAGCTCTTTGCAAAAGAGAGATATTGGCAAGGAAAAGCTGTCTTGTACCTTTGCATTTTTCTCCCAAACGAAGGACACTAGAAATAAAATTTTAAAGCCTCCTGTTAGGCCATCATCTACACGGCAGAGCCCTGAATTTTCCAATGCGCAGCTCTTTGCAAAAGAGAGATATTGGCAAGGAAAAGCTGTCTTGTACCTTTGCATTTTTCTCCCAAACGAAGGACACTAGAAAGAAAATTTTAAAGCCTCCTGTTAGGCCATCATCTACACGGCATAGCCCTGAATTTTCCAATGCGCAGCTCTTTGCAAAAGAGAGATATTGGCAAGGAAAAACTGTCTTGTACCTTTGCATTTTTCTCCCAAACGAAGGACACTAGAAAGAAAATTTTAAAGCCTCCTGTTAGGCCATAATCTACACGGCATAGCCCTGAATTTTCCAATGCGCAGCTCTTTGCAAAAGAGAGATATTGGCAAGGAAAAGCTGTCTTGTACCTTTGCATTTTTCTCCAAAACGAAGGACACTAGAAAGAAAATTTTAAAGCCTCCTGTTAGGCCATCATCTACAAGGCATAGCCCTGAATTTTCCAATGCGCAGCTCTTTGCAAAAGAGAGATATTGGCAAGGAAAAGCTGTCTTGTACCTTTGCATTTTTCTCCCAAACGAAGGACACTAGAAAGAAAAATTTAAAGCCTCCTGTTAGGCCATCATCTACACGGCATAGCCCTTAATTTTCCAATGCGCAGCTCTTTTCAAAAGAGAGATATTGGCAAGGAAAAGCTGTCTTGTACCTTGGCATTTTTCTCCCAAACGAAGGACACTAGAAATAAAATTTTAAAGCCTCCTGTTAGGCCATCATCTACACGGCAGAGCCCTGAATTTTCCAATGCGCAGCTCTTTGCAAAAGAGAGATATTGGCAAGGAAAAGCTGTCTTGTACCTTTGCATTTTTCTCCCAAACGAAGGACACTAGAAAGAAAATTTTAAAGCCTCCTGTTAGGCCATCATCTACACGGCATAGCCCTGAATTTTCCAATGCGCAGCTCTTTGCAAAAGAGAGATATTGGCAAGGAAAAGCTGTCTTGTACCTTTGCATTTTTCTCCCAAACGAAGGACACTAGAAAGAAAATTTTAAAGCCTCCTGTTAGGCCATCATCTACAAGGCATAGCCCTGAATTTTCCAATGCGCAGCTCTTTGCAAAAGAGAGATATTGGCAAGGAAAAGCTGTCTTGTACCTTTGCATTTTTCTCCCAAACGAAGGACACTAGAAAGAAAATTTTAAAGCCTCCTGTTAGGCCATCATCTACACGGCATAGCCCTGAATTTTCCAATGCGCAGCTCTTTTCAAAAGAGAGATATTGGCAAGGAAAAGCTGTCTTGTACCTTAGCATTTTTCTCCCAAACGAAGGACACTAGAAATAAAATTTTAAAGCCTCCTGTTAGGCCATCATCTACACGGCGTAGCCCTGAATTTTCCAATGCGCAGCTCTTTGCAAAAGAGAGATATTGGCAAGGAAAAGCTGTCTTGTACCTTTGCATTTTTCTCCCAAACGAAGGACACTAGAAAGAAAATTTTAAAGCCTCCTGTTAGGCCATCATCTACACGGCATAGCCCTGAATTTTCCAATGCGCAGCTCTTTGCAAAAGAGAGATATTGGCAAGGAAAAGCTGTCTTGTACCTTTGCATTTTTCTCCCAAACGAAGGACACTAGAAAGAAAATTTTAAAGCCTCCTGTTAGGCCATCATCTACACGGCATAGCCCTGAATTTTCCAATGCGCAGCTCTTTGCAAAAGAGAGATATTGGCAAGGAAAAGCTGTCTTGTACCATTGGATTTTTCTCCCAAACGAAGGACACTAGAAAGAAAATTTTAAAGCCTCCTGTTAGTGCTTCATTTACACGGTATAGCCCAGAATTTTCCAATGCGTAGCTCTTTGCAAAAGAGAGATATTGGCAAGGAAAAGCTGTCTTGTACCTTTGCATTTTTCTCCCAAACGAAGGACACTAGAAATAAAATTTTAAAGCCTCCTGTTAGGCCATCATCTACACGGCAGAGCCCTGAATTTTCCAATGCGCAGCTCTTTGCAAAAGAGAGATATTGGCAAGGAAAAGCTGTCTTGTACCTTTGCATTTTTCTCCCAAACGAAGGACACTAGAAAGAAAATTTTAAAGCCTCCTGTTAGGCCATCATCTACACGGCATAGCCCTGAATTTTCCAATGCGCAGCTTTGTGCAAAAGAGAGATATTGGCAAGGAAAAGCTGTCTTGTACCATTGGATTTTTCTCCCAAACGAAGGACACTAGAATGAAAATTTTAAAGCCTCCTGTTAGTGCTTCATCTACACGGTATAGCCCAGAATTTTCCAATGCGTAGCTCTTTGCAAAAGAGAGATATTGGCAATGAAAAGCTGTCTTGTACCTTTGCATTTTTCTCCCAAACGAAGGACACTAGAAATAAAATTTTAAAGCCTCCTGTTAGGCCATCATCTACACGGCATAGCCCTGAATTTTCCAATGCGCAGCTCTTTGCAAAAGAGAGATATTGGCAAGGAAAAGCTGTCTTGTACCTTTGCATTTTTCTCCCAAACGAAGGACACTAGAAAGAAAATTTTAAAGCCTCCTGTTAGGCCATCATCTACACGGCATAGCCCTGAATTTTCCAATGCGCAGCTCTTTGCAAAAGAGAGATATTGGCAAGGAAAAGCTGTCTTGTACCTTTGCATTTTTCTCCCAAACGAAGGACACTAGAAAGAAAATTTTAAAGCCTCCTGTTAGGCCATCATCTACACGGCATAGCCCTGAATTTTCCAATGCGCAGCTTTGTGCAAAAGAGAGATATTGGCAAGAAAAAGCTGTCTTGTACCATTGGATTTTTCTCCCAAACGAAGGACACTAGAAAGAAAATTTTAAAGCCTCCTGTTAGGCCATCATCTACACGGCATAGCCCTGAATTTTCCAATGCGCAGCTCTTTGCAAAAGAGAGATATTGGCAAGGAAAAGCTGTCTTGTACCTTTGCATTTTTCTCCCAAACGAAGGACACTAGAAAGAAAATTTTAAAGCCTCCTGTTAGGCCATCATCTACACGGCATAGCCCTGAATTTTCCAATGCGCAGCTCTTTGCAAAAGAGAGATATTGGCAAGGAAAAGCTGTCTTGTACCTTTGCATTTTTCTCCCAAACGAAGGACACTAGAAAGAAAATTTTAAAGCCTCCTGTTAGGCCATCATCTACACGGCATAGCCCTGAATTTTCCAATGCGCAGCTCTTTGCAAAAGAGAGATATTGGCAAGGAAAAGCTGTCTTGTACCTTTGCATTTTTCTCCCAAACGAAGGACACTAGAAAGAAAATTTTAAAGCCTCCTGTTAGGCCATCATCTACACGGCATAGCCCTGAATTTTCCAATGCGCAGCTCTTTGCAAAAGAGAGATATTGGCAAGGAAAAGCTGTCTTGTACCATTGGATTTTTCTCCCAAACGAAGGACACTAGAAAGAAAATTTTAAAGCCTCCTGTTAGTGCTTCATTTACACGGTATAGCCCAGAATTTTCCAATGCGTAGCTCTTTGCAAAAGAGAGATATTGGCAAGGAAAAGCTGTCTTGTACCTTTGCATTTTTCTCCCAAACGAAGGACACTAGAAATAAAATTTTAAAGCCTCCTGTTAGGCCATCATCTACACGGCAGAGCCCTGAATTTTCCAATGCGCAGCTCTTTGCAAAAGAGAGATATTGGCAAGGAAAAGCTGTCTTGTACCTTTGCATTTTTCTCCCAAACGAAGGACACTAGAAAGAAAATTTTAAAGCCTCCTGTTAGGCCATCATCTACACGGCATAGCCCTGAATTTTCCAATGCGCAGCTTTGTGCAAAAGAGAGATATTGGCAAGGAAAAGCTGTCTTGTACCATTGGATTTTTCTCCCAAACGAAGGACACTAGAATGAAAATTTTAAAGCCTCCTGTTAGTGCTTCATCTACACGGTATAGCCCAGAATTTTCCAATGCGTAGCTCTTTGCAAAAGAGAGATATTGGCAATGAAAAGCTGTCTTGTACCTTTGCATTTTTCTCCCAAACGAAGGACACTAGAAATAAAATTTTAAAGCCTCCTGTTAGGCCATCATCTACACGGCATAGCCCTGAATTTTCCAATGCGCAGCTCTTTGCAAAAGAGAGATATTGGCAAGGAAAAGCTGTCTTGTACCTTTGCATTTTTCTCCCAAACGAAGGACACTAGAAAGAAAATTTTAAAGCCTCCTGTTAGGCCATCATCTACACGGCATAGCCCTGAATTTTCCAATGCGCAGCTCTTTGCAAAAGAGAGATATTGGCAAGGAAAAGCTGTCTTGTACCTTTGCATTTTTCTCCCAAACGAAGGACACTAGAAAGAAAATTTTAAAGCCTCCTGTTAGGCCATCATCTACACGGCATAGCCCTGAATTTTCCAATGCGCAGCTTTGTGCAAAAGAGAGATATTGGCAAGAAAAAGCTGTCTTGTACCATTGGATTTTTCTCCCAAACGAAGGACACTAGAAAGAAAATTTTAAAGCCTCCTGTTAGGCCATCATCTACACGGCATAGCCCTGAATTTTCCAATGCGCAGCTCTTTGCAAAAGAGAGATATTGGCAAGGAAAAGCTGTCTTGTACCTTTGCATTTTTCTCCCAAACGAAGGACACTAGAAAGAAAATTTTAAAGCCTCCTGTTAGGCCATCATCTACACGGCATAGCCCTGAATTTTCCAATGCGCAGCTCTTTGCAAAAGAGAGATATTGGCAAGGAAAAGCTGTCTTGTACCTTTGCATTTTTCTCCCAAACGAAGGACACTAGAAAGAAAATTTTAAAGCCTCCTGTTAGGCCATCATCTACACGGCATAGCCCTGAATTTTCCAATGCGCAGCTCTTTGCAAAAGAGAGATATTGGCAAGGAAAAGCTGTCTTGTACCTTTGCATTTTTCTCCCAAACGAAGGACACTAGAAAGAACATTTTAAAGCCTCCTGTTAGGCCATCATCTACACGGCATAGCCCTGAATTTTCCAATGCGCAGCTTTGTGCAAAAGAGAGATATTGGCAAGGAAAAGCTGTCTTGTACCATTGGATTTTTCTCCCAAACGAAGGACACTAGAATGAAAATTTTAAAGCCTCCTGTTAGTGCTTCATCTACACGGTATAGCCCAGAATTTTCCAATGCGTAGCTCTTTGCAAAAGAGAGATATTGGCAAGGAAAAGCTGTCTTGTACCTTTGCATTTTTCTCCCAAACGAAGGACACTAGAAATAAAATTTTAAAGCCTCCTGTTAGGCCATCATCTACACGGCAGAGCCCTGAATTTTCCAATGCGCAGCTCTTTGCAAAAGAGAGATATTGGCAAGGAAAAGCTGTCTTGTACCTTTGCATTTTTCTCCCAAACGAAGGACACTAGAAAGAAAATTTTAAAGCCTCCTGTTAGGCCATCATCTACACGGCATAGCCCTGAATTTTCCAATGCGCAGCTTTGTGCAAAAGAGAGATATTGGCAAGGAAAAGCTGTCTTGTACCATTGGATTTTTCTCCCAAACGAAGGACACTAGAATGAAAATTTTAAAGCCTCCTGTTAGTGCTTCATCTACACGGTATAGCCCAGAATTTTCCAATGCGTAGCTCTTTGCAAAAGAGAGATATTGGCAAGGAAAAGCTGTCTTGTACCTTTGCATTTTTCTCCCAAACGAAGGACACTAGAAATAAAATTTTAAAGCCTCCTGTTAGGCCATCATCTACACGGCATAGCCCTGAATTTTCCAATGCGCAGCTCTTTGCAAAAGAGAGATATTGGCAAGGAAAAGCTGTCTTGTACCTTTGCATTTTTCTCCCAAACGAAGGACACTAGAAAGAAAATTTTAAAGCCTCCTGTTAGGCCATCATCTACACGGCATAGCCCTGAATTTTCCAATGCGCAGCTCTTTGCAAAAGAGAGATATTGGCAAGGAAAAGCTGTCTTGTACCTTTGCATTTTTCTCCCAAACGAAGGACACTAGAAAGAAAATTTTAAAGCCTCCTGTTAGGCCATCATCTACACGGCATAGCCCTGAATTTTCCAATGCGCAGCTCTTTGCAAAAGAGAGATATTGGCAAGGAAAAGCTGTCTTGTACCTTTGCATTTTTCTCCCAAACGAAGGACACTAGAAAGAAAATTTTAAAGCCTCCTGTTAGGCCATCATCTACACGGCATAGCCCTGAATTTTCCAATGCGCAGCTCTTTGCAAAAGAGAGATATTGGCAAGGAAAAGCTGTCTTGTACCTTTGCATTTTTCTCCCAAACGAAGGACACTAGAAAGAAAATTTTAAAGCCTCCTGTTAGGCCATAATCTACACGGCATAGCCCTGAATTTTCCAATGCGCAGCTCTTTGCAAAAGAGAGATATTGGCAAGGAAAAGCTGTCTTGTACCTTTGCATTTTTCTCCCAAACGAAGGACACTAGAAAGAAAATTTTAAAGCCTCCTGTTAGGCCATCATCTACAAGGCATAGCCCTGAATTTTCCAATGCGCAGCTCTTTGCAAAAGAGAGATATTGGCAAGGAAAAGCTGTCTTGTACCTTTGCATTTTTCTCCCAAACGAAGGACACTAGAAAGAAAATTTTAAAGCCTCCTGTTAGGCCATCATCTACACGGCATAGCCCTGAATTTTCCAATGCGCAGCTCTTTTCAAAAGAGAGATATTGGCAAGGAAAAGCTGTCTTGTACCTTAGCATTTTTCTCCCAAACGAAGGACACTAGAAATAAAATTTTAAAGCCTCCTGTTAGGCCATCATCTACACGGCGTAGCCCTGAATTTTCCAATGCGCAGCTCTTTGCAAAAGAGAGATATTGGCAAGGAAAAGCTGTCTTGTACCTTTGCATTTTTCTCCCAAACGAAGGACACTAGAAAGAAAATTTTAAAGCCTCCTGTTAGGCCATCATCTACACGGCATAGCCCTGAATTTTCCAATGCGCAGCTCTTTGCAAAAGAGAGATATTGGCAAGGAAAAGCTGTCTTGTACCTTTGCATTTTTCTCCCAAACGAAGGACACTAGAAAGAAAATTTTAAAGCCTCCTGTTAGGCCATCATCTACACGGCATAGCCCTGAATTTTCCAATGCGCAGCTCTTTGCAAAAGAGAGATATTGGCAAGGAAAAGCTGTCTTGTACCTTTGCATTTTTCTCCCAAACGAAGGACACTAGAAAGAAAATTTTAAAGCCTCCTGTTAGGCCATCATCTACACGGCATAGCCCTGAATTTTCCAATGCGCAGCTCTTTGCAAAAGAGAGATATTGGCAAGGAAAAGCTGTCTTGTACCTTTGCATTTTTCTCCCAAACGAAGGACACTAGAAAGAAAATTTTAAAGCCTCCTGTTAGGCCATCATCTACACGGCATAGCCCTGAATTTTCCAATGCGCAGCTTTGTGCAAAAGAGAGATATTGGCAAGGAAAAGCTGTCTTGTACCATTGGATTTTTCTCCCAAACGAAGGACACTAGAATGAAAATTTTAAAGCCTCCTGTTAGTGCTTCATCTACACGGTATAGCCCAGAATTTTCCAATGCGTAGCTCTTTGCAAAAGAGAGATATTGGCAAGGAAAAGCTGTCTTGTACCTTTGCATTTTTCTCCCAAACGAAGGACACTAGAAATAAAATTTTAAAGCCTCCTGTTAGGCCATCATCTACACGGCATAGCCCTGAATTTTCCAATGCGAAGCTCTTTGCAAAAGAGAGATATTGGCAAGGAAAAGCTGTCTTGTACCTTTGCATTTTTCTCCCAAACGAAGGACACTAGAAAGAAAATTTTAAAGCCTCCTGTTAGGCCATCATCTACACGGCATAGCCCTGAATTTTCCAATGCGCAGCTCTTTGCAAAAGAGAGATATTGGCAAGGAAAAGCTGTCTTGTACCTTTGCATTTTTCTCCCAAACGAAGGACACTAGAAAGAAAATTTTAAAGCCTCCTGTTAGGCCATCATCTACACGGCATAGCCCTGAATTTTCCAATGCGCAGCTTTGTGCAAAAGAGAGATATTGGCAAAAAAAAGCTGTCTTGTACCATTGGATTTTTCTCCCAAACGAAGGACACTATAAAGAAAATTTTAAAGCCTCCTGTTAGGCCATCATCTACACGGCATAGCCCTGAATTTTCCAATGCGCAGCTCTTTGCAAAAGAGAGATATTGGCAAGGAAAAGCTGTCTTGTACCTTTGCATTTTTCTCCCAAACGAAGGACACTAGAAAGAAAATTTTAAAGCCTCCTGTTAGGCCATCATCTACACGGCATAGCCCTGAATTTTCCAATGCGCAGCTCTTTGCAAAAGAGAGATATTGGCAAGGAAAAGCTGTCTTGTACCTTTGCATTTTTCTCCCAAACGAAGGACACTAGAAAGAAAATTTTAAAGCCTCCTGTTAGGCCATCATCTACACGGCATAGCCCTGAATTTTCCAATGCGCAGCTCTTTGCAAAAGAGAGATATTGGCAAGGAAAAGCTGTCTTGTACCTTTGCATTTTTCTCCCAAACGAAGGACACTAGAAAGAAAATTTTAAAGCCTCCTGTTAGGCCATCATCTACACGGCATAGCCCTGAATTTTCCAATGCGCAGCTTTGTGCAAAAGAGAGATATTGGCAAGGAAAAGCTGTCTTGTACCATTGGATTTTTCTCCCAAACGAAGGACACTAGAATGAAAATTTTAAAGCCTCCTGTTAGTGCTTCATCTACACGGTATAGCCCAGAATTTTCCAATGCGTAGCTCTTTGCAAAAGAGAGATATTGGCAAGGAAAAGCTGTCTTGTACCTTTGCATTTTTCTCCCAAACGAAGGACACTAGAAATAAAATTTTAAAGCCTCCTGTTAGGCCATCATCTACACGGCAGAGCCCTGAATTTTCCAATGCGCAGCTCTTTGCAAAAGAGAGATATTGGCAAGGAAAAGCTGTCTTGTACCTTTGCATTTTTCTCCCAAACGAAGGACACTAGAAAGAAAATTTTAAAGCCTCCTGTTAGGCCATCATCTACACGGCATAGCCCTGAATTTTCCAATGCGCAGCTCTTTTCAAAAGAGAGATATTGGCAAGGAAAAGCTGTCTTGTACCTTAGCATTTTTCTCCCAAACGAAGGACACTAGAAATAAAATTTTAAAGCCTCCTGTTAGGCCATCATCTACACGGCGTAGCCCTGAATTTTCCAATGCGCAGCTCTTTGCAAAAGAGAGATATTGGCAAGGAAAAGCTGTCTTGTACCTTTGCATTTTTCTCCCAAACGAAGGACACTAGAAAGAAAATTTTAAAGCCTCCTGTTAGGCCATCATCTACACGGCATAGCCCTGAATTTTCCAATGCGCAGCTCTTTGCAAAAGAGAGATATTGGCAAGGAAAAGCTGTCTTGTACCTTTGCATTTTTCTCCCAAACGAAGGACACTAGAAAGAAAATTTTAAAGCCTCCTGTTAGGCCATCATCTACACGGCATAGCCCTGAATTTTCCAATGCGCAGCTCTTTGCAAAAGAGAGATATTGGCAAGGAAAAGCTGTCTTGTACCATTGTATTTTTCTCCCAAACGAAGGACACTAGAAAGAAAATTTTAAAGCCTCCTGTTAGTGCTTCATTTACACGGTATAGCCCAGAATTTTCCAATGCGTAGCTCTTTGCAAAAGAGAGATATTGGCAAGGAAAAGCTGTCTTGTACCTTTGCATTTTTCTCCCAAACGAAGGACACTAGAAATAAAATTTTAAAGCCTCCCGTTAGGCCATCATCTACACGGCAGAGCCCTGAATTTTCCAATGCGCAGCTCTTTGCAAAAGAGAGATATTGGCAAGGAAAAGCTGTCTTGTACCTTTGCATTTTTCTCCCAAACGAAGGACACTAGAAAGAAAATTTTAAAGCCTCCTGTTAGGCCATCATCTACACGGCATAGCCCTGAATTTTCCAATGCGCAGCTCTTTGCAAAAGAGAGATATTGGCAAGGAAAAGCTGTCTTGTACCTTTGCATTTTTCTCCCAAACAAAGGACACTAGAAAGAAAATTTTAAAGCCTCCTGTTAGGCCATCATCTACACGGCATAGCCCTGAATTTTCCAATGCGCAGCTCTTTGCAAAAGAGAGATATTGGCAAGGAAAAGCTGTCTTGTACCTTTGCATTTTTCTCCCAAACGAAGGACACTAGAAAGAAAATTTTAAAGCCTCCTGTTAGGCCATCATCTACACGGCATAGCCCTGAATTTTCCAATGCGCAGCTCTTTGCAAAAGAGAGATATTGGCAAGGAAAAGCTGTCTTGTACCTTTGCATTTTTCTCCCAAACGAAGGACACTAGAAAGAAAATTTTAAAGCCTCCTGTTAGGCCATCATCTACACGGCATAGCCCTGAATTTTCCAATGCGCAGCTTTGTGCAAAAGAGAGATATTTGCAAGGAAAAGCTGTCTTGTACCATTGGATTTTTCTCCCAAACGAAGGACACTAGAATGAAAATTTTAAAGCCTCCTGTTAGTGCTTCATCTACACGGTATAGCCCAGAATTTTCCAATGCGTAGCTCTTTGCAAAAGAGAGATATTGGCAAGGAAAAGCTGTCTTGTACCTTTGCATTTTTCTCCCAAACGAAGGACACTAGAAATAAAATTTTAAAGCCTCCTGTTAGGCCATCATCTACACGGCAGAGCCCTGAATTTTCCAATGCGCAGCTCTTTGCAAAAGAGAGATATTGGCAAGGAAAAGCTGTCTTGTACCTTTGCATTTTTCTCCCAAACGAAGGACACTAGAAAGAAAATTTTAAAGCCTCCTGTTAGGCCATCATCTACACGGCATAGCCCTGAATTTTCCAATGCGCAGCTCTTTTCAAAAGAGAGATATTGGCAAGGAAAAGCTGTCTTGTACCTTAGCATTTTTCTCCCAAACGAAGGACAATAGAAATAAAATTTTAAAGCCTCCTGTTAGGCCATCATCTACACGGCGTAGCCCTGAATTTTCCAATGCGCAGCTCTTTGCAAAAGAGAGATATTGGCAAGGAAAAGCTGTCTTGTACCTTTGCATTTTTCTCCCAAACGAAGGACACTAGAAAGAAAATTTTAAAGCCTCCTGTTAGGCCATCATCTACACGGCATAGCCCTGAATTTTCCAATGCGCAGCTCTTTGCAAAAGAGAGATATTGGCAAGGAAAAGCTGTCTTGTACCTTTGCATTTTTCTCCCAAACGAAGGACACTAGAAAGAAAATTTTAAAGCCTCCTGTTAGGCCATCATCTACACGGCATAGCCCTGAATTTTCCAATGCGCAGCTCTTTGCAAAAGAGAGATATTGGCAAGGAAAAGCTGTCTTGTACCATTGGATTTTTCTCCCAAACGAAGGACACTAGAAAGAAAATTTTAAAGCCTCCTGTTAGTGCTTCATTTACACGGTATAGCCCAGAATTTTCCAATGCGTAGCTCTTTGCAAAAGAGAGATATTGGCAAGGAAAAGCTGTCTTGTACCTTTGCATTTTTCTCCCAAACGAAGGACACTAGAAATAAAATTTTAAAGCCTCCCGTTAGGCCATCATCTACACGGCAGAGCCCTGAATTTTCCAATGCGCAGCTCTTTGCAAAAGAGAGATATTGGCAAGGAAAAGCTGTCTTGTACCTTTGCATTTTTCTCCCAAACGAAGGACACTAGAAAGAAAATTTTAAAGCCTCCTGTTAGGCCATCATCTACACGGCATAGCCCTGAATTTTCCAATGCGCAGCTCTTTGCAAAAGAGAGATATTGGCAAGGAAAAGCTGTCTTGTACCTTTGCATTTTTCTCCCAAACAAAGGACACTAGAAAGAAAATTTTAAAGCCTCCTGTTAGGCCATCATCTACACGGCATAGCCCTGAATTTTCCAATGCGCAGCTCTTTGCAAAAGAGAGATATTGGCAAGGAAAAGCTGTCTTGTACCTTTGCATTTTTCTCCCAAACGAAGGACACTAGAAAGAAAATTTTAAAGCCTCCTGTTAGGCCATCATCTACACGGCATAGCCCTGAATTTTCCAATGCGCAGCTCTTTGCAAAAGAGAGATATTGGCAAGGAAAAGCTGTCTTGTACCTTTGCATTTTTCTCCCAAACGAAGGACACTAGAAAGAAAATTTTAAAGCCTCCTGTTAGGCCATCATCTACACGGCATAGCCCTGAATTTTCCAATGCGCAGCTTTGTGCAAAAGAGAGATATTTGCAAGGAAAAGCTGTCTTGTACCATTGGATTTTTCTCCCAAACGAAGGACACTAGAATGAAAATTTTAAAGCCTCCTGTTAGTGCTTCATCTACACGGTATAGCCCAGAATTTTCCAATGCGTAGCTCTTTGCAAAAGAGAGATATTGGCAAGGAAAAGCTGTCTTGTACCTTTGCATTTTTCTCCCAAACGAAGGACACTAGAAATAAAATTTTAAAGCCTCCTGTTAGGCCATCATCTACACGGCAGAGCCCTGAATTTTCCAATGCGCAGCTCTTTGCAAAAGAGAGATATTGGCAAGGAAAAGCTGTCTTGTACCTTTGCATTTTTCTCCCAAACGAAGGACACTAGAAAGAAAATTTTAAAGCCTCCTGTTAGGCCATCATCTACACGGCATAGCCCTGAATTTTCCAATGCGCAGCTCTTTTCAAAAGAGAGATATTGGCAAGGAAAAGCTGTCTTGTACCTTAGCATTTTTCTCCCAAACGAAGGACAATAGAAATAAAATTTTAAAGCCTCCTGTTAGGCCATCATCTACACGGCGTAGCCCTGAATTTTCCAATGCGCAGCTCTTTGCAAAAGAGAGATATTGGCAAGGAAAAGCTGTCTTGTACCTTTGCATTTTTCTCCCAAACGAAGGACACTAGAAAGAAAATTTTAAAGCCTCCTGTTAGGCCATCATCTACACGGCATAGCCCTGAATTTTCCAATGCGCAGCTCTTTGCAAAAGAGAGATATTGGCAAGGAAAAGCTGTCTTGTACCTTTGCATTTTTCTCCCAAACGAAGGACACTAGAAAGAAAATTTTAAAGCCTCCTGTTAGGCCATCATCTACACGGCATAGCCCTGAATTTTCCAATGCGCAGCTCTTTGCAAAAGAGAGATATTGGCAAGGAAAAGCTGTCTTGTACCATTGGATTTTTCTCCCAAACGAAGGACACTAGAAAGAAAATTTTAAAGCCTCCTGTTAGTGCTTCATTTACACGGTATAGCCCAGAATTTTCCAATGCGTAGCTCTTTGCAAAAGAGAGATATTGGCAAGGAAAAGCTGTCTTGTACCTTTGCATTTTTCTCCCAAACGAAGGACACTAGAAATAAAATTTTAAAGCCTCCCGTTAGGCCATCATCTACACGGCAGAGCCCTGAATTTTCCAATGCGCAGCTCTTTGCAAAAGAGAGATATTGGCAAGGAAAAGCTGTCTTGTACCTTTGCATTTTTCTCCCAAACGAAGGACACTAGAAAGAAAATTTTAAAGCCTCCTGTTAGGCCATCATCTACACGGCATAGCCCTGAATTTTCCAATGCGCAGCTCTTTGCAAAAGAGAGATATTGGCAAGGAAAAGCTGTCTTGTACCTTTGCATTTTTCTCCCAAACAAAGGACACTAGAAAGAAAATTTTAAAGCCTCCTGTTAGGCCATCATCTACACGGCATAACCCTGAATTTTCCAATGCGCAGCTCTTTGCAAAAGAGAGATATTGGCAAGGAAAAGCTGTCTTGTACCTTTGCATTTTTCTCCCAAACGAAGGACACTAGAAAGAAAATTTTAAAGCCTCCTGTTAGGCCATCATCTACACGGCATAGCCCTGAATTTTCCAATGCGCAGCTCTTTGCAAAAGAGAGATATTGGCAAGGAAAAGCTGTCTTGTACCTTTGCATTTTTCTCCCAAACGAAGGACACTAGAAAGAAAATTTTAAAGCCTCCTGTTAGGCCATCATCTACACGGCATAGCCCTGAATTTTCCAATGCGCAGCTTTGTGCAAAAGAGAGATATTGGCAAGGAAAAGCTGTCTTGTACCATTGGATTTTTCTCCCAAACGAAGGACACTAGAATGAAAATTTTAAAGCCTCCTGTTAGTGCTTCATCTACACGGTATAGCCCAGAATTTTCCAATGCGTAGCTCTTTGCAAAAGAGAGATATTGGCAAGGAAAAGCTGTCTTGTACCTTTGCATTTTTCTCCCAAACGAAGGACACTAGAAATAAAATTTTAAAGCCTCCTGTTAGGCCATCATCTACACGGTATAGCCCTGAATTTTCCAATGCGCAGCTATTTGCAAAAGAGAGATATTGGCAAGGAAAAGCTGTCTTGTACCTTTGCATTTTTCTCCCAAACGAAGGACACTAGAAAGAAAATTTTAAAGCCTCCTGTTAGGCCATCATCTACACGGCATAGCCCTGAATTTTCCAATGCGCAGCTCTTTGCAAAAGAGAGATATTGGCAAGGAAAAGCTGTCTTGTACCTTTGCATTTTTCTCCCAAACGAAGGACACTAGAAAGAAAATTTTAAAGCCTCCTGTTAGGCCATCATCTACACGGCATAGCCCTGAATTTTCCAATGCGCAGCTTTGTGCAAAAGAGAGATATTGGCAAGGAAAAGCTGTCTTGTACCATTGGATTTTTCTCCCAAACGAAGGACACTAGAAAGAAAATTTTAAAGCCTCCTGTTAGGCCATCATCTACACGGCATAGCCCTGAATTTTCCAATGCGCAGCTCTTTTGCAAAAGAGAGATATTGGCAAGGAAAAGCTGTCTTGTACCTTTGCATTTTTCTCCCAAACGAAGGACACTAGAAAGAAAATTTTAAAGCCTCCTGTTAGGCCATCATCTACACGGCATAGCCCTGAATTTTCCAATGCGCAGCTCTTTGCAAAAGAGAGATATTGGCAAGGAAAAGCTGTCTTGTACCTTTGCATTTTTCTCCCAAACGAAGGACACTAGAAAGAAAATTTTAAAGCCTCCTGTTAGGCCATCATCTACACGGCATAGCCCTGAATTTTCCAATGCGCAGCTCTTTGCAAAAGAGAGATATTGGCAAGGAAAAGCTGTCTTGTACCTTTGCATTTTTCTCCCAAACGAAGGACACTAGAAAGAAAATTTTAAAGCCTCCTATTAGGCCATCATCTACACGGCATAGCCCTGAATTTTCCAATGCGCAGCTTTGTGCAAAAGAGAGATATTGGCAAGGAAAAGCTGTCTTGTACCATTGGATTTTTCTCCCAAACGAAGGACACTAGAATGAAAATTTTAAAGCCTCCTGTTAGTGCTTCATCTACACGGTATAGCCCAGAATTTTCCAATGCGTAGCTCTTTGCAAAAGAGAGATATTGGCAAGGAAAAGCTGTCTTGTACCTTTGCATTTTTCTCCCAAACGAAGGACACTAGAAATAAAATTTTAAAGCCTCCTGTTAGGCCATCATCTACACGGCAGAGCCCTGAATTTTCCAATGCGCAGCTCTTTGCAAAAGAGAGATATTGGCAAGGAAAAGCTGTCTTGTACCTTTGCATTTTTCTCCCAAACGAAGGACACTAGAAAGAAAATTTTAAAGCCTCCTGTTAGGCCATCATCTACACGGCATGGCCCTGAATTTTCCAATGCGCAGCTCTTTGCAAAAGAGAGATATTGGCAAGGAAAAGCTGTCTTGTACCTTTGCATTTTTCTCCCAAACGAAGGACAGTAGAAAGAAAATTTTAAAGCCTCCTGTTAGGCCATCATCTACACGGCATAGCCCTGAATTTTCCAATGCGCAGCTTTGTGCAAAAGAGAGATATTGGCAAGGAAAAGCTGTCTTGTACCATTGGATTTTTCTCCCAAACGAAGGACACTAGAATGAAAATTTTAAAGCCTCCTGTTAGGCCATCATCTACACGGCATAGCCCTGAATTTTCCAATGCGCAGCTCTTTGCAAAAGAGAGATATTGGCAAGGAAAAGCTGTCTTGTACCTTTGCATTTTTCTCCCAAACGAAGGACACTAGAAAGAAAATTTTAGAGCCTCCTGTTAGGCCATCATCTACACGGCATAGCCCTGAATTTTCCAAAGCGCAGCTCTTTGCAAAAGAGAGATATTGGCAAGGAAAAGCTGTCTTGTACCTTTGCATTTTTCTCCCAAACGAAGGACACTAGAAAGAAAATTTCAAAGCCTCCTGTTAGGCCATCATCTACACGGCATAGCCCTGAATTTTCCAATGCGCAGCTCTTTGCAAAAGAGAGATATTGACAAGGAAAAGCTGTCTTGTACCTTTGCATTTTTCTCCCAAACGAAGGACACTACAAAGAAAAGTTTAAAGCCTCCTGTTAGGCCATCATCTACACGGCATAGCCCTGAATTTTCCAATGCGCAGCTCTTTGCAAAAGAGAGATATTGGCAAGGAAAAGCTGTCTTGTACCTTTGCATTTTTCTACAAACGAAGGACACTAGAAAGAAAATTTTAAAGCCTCCTGTTAGGCCATCATCTACACGGCATAGCCCTGAATTTTCCAATGCGCAGCTCTTTGCAAAAGAGAGATATTGGCAAGGAAAAGCTGTCTTGTACCTTTGCATTTTTCTCCCAAACGAAGGACACTAGAAAGAAAATTTTAAAGCCTCCTGTTAGGCCATCATCTACACGGCATAGCCCTGAATTTTCCAATGCGCAGCTCTTTGCAAAAGAGAGATATTGGCAAGGAAAAGCTGTCTTGTACCTTTGCATTTTTCTCCCAAACGAAGGACACTAGAAAGAAAATTTTAAAGCCTCCTGTTAGGCCATCATCTACAGGGCATAGCCCTGAATTTTCCAATGCGCAGCTCTTTGCAAAAGAGAGATATTGGCAAGGAAAAGCTGTCTTGTACCTTTGCATTTTTCTCCCAAACGAAGGACACTAGAAAGAAAATTTTAAAGCCTCCTGTTAGGCCATCATCTACACGGCATAGCCCTGAATTTTCCAATGCGCAGCTCTTTGCAAAAGAGAGATATTGGCAAGGAAAAGCTGTCTTGTACCTTTGCATTTTTCTCCCAAACGAAGGACACTAGAAAGAAAATTTTAAAGCCTCCTGTTAGGCCATCATCTACACGGCATAGCCCTGAATTTTCCAATGCGCAGCTCTTTGCAAAAGAGAGATAATGGCAAGGAAAAGCTGTCTTGTACCTTTGCATTTTTCTCCCAAACGAAGGACACTACAAAGAAAATTTTAAAGCCTCCTGTTAGGCCATCATCTACACGGCATAGCCCTGAATTTTCCAATGCGCAGCTTTGTGCAAAATAGAGATATTGGCAAGGAAAAGCTGTCTTGTACCATTGGATTTTTCTCCCAAACGAAGGACACTAGAATGAAAATTTTAAAGCCTCCTGTTAGGCCATCATCTACACGGCATAGCCCTGAATTTTCCAATGCGCAGCTCTTTGCAAAAGAGAGATATTGGCAAGGAAAAGCTGTCTTGTACCTTTGCATTTTTCTCCCAAACGAAGGACACTAGAAAGAAAATGTTAAAGCCTCCTGTTAGGCCATCATCTACACGGCATAGCCCTGAATTTTCCAATGCGCAGCTCTTTGCAAAAGAGAGATATTGGCAAGGAAAAGCTGTCTTGTACCTTTGCATTTTTCTCCCAAACGAAGGACACTAGAAAGAAAATTTTAAAGCCTCCTGTTAGGCCATCATCTACACGGCATAGCCCTGAATTTTCCAATGCGCAGCTCTTTACAAAAGAGAGATATTGGCAAGGAAAAGCTGTCTTGTACCTTTGCATTTTTCTCCCAAACGAAGGACACTAGAAAGAAAATTTTAAAGCCTCCTGTTAGGCCATCATCTACACGGCATAGCCCTGAATTTTCCAATGCGCAGCTCTTTGCAAAAGAGAGATATTGGCAAGGAAAAGCTGTCTTGTACCTTTGCATTTTTCTCCCAAACGAAGGACACTAGAAAGAAAAGTTTAAAGCCTCCTGTTAGGCCATCATCTACACGGCATAGCCCTGAATTTTCCAATGCGCAGCTCTTTGCAAAAGAGAGATATTGGCAAGGAAAAGCTGTCTTGTACCTTTGCATTTTTCTCCCAAACGAAGGACACTAGAAAGAAAATTTTAAAGCCTCCTGTTAGGCCATCATCTACACGGCATAGCCCTGAATTTTCCAATGCGCAGCTCTTTGCAAAAGAGAGATATTGGCAAGGAAAAGCTGTCTTGTACCTTTGCATTTTTCTCCCAAACGAAGGACACTAGAAAGAAAATTTTAAAGCCTCCTGTTAGGCCATCATCTACACGGCATAGCCCTGAATTTTCCAATGCGCAGCTCTTTGCAAAAGAGAGATATTGGCAAGGAAAAGCTGTCTTGTACCTTTGCATTTTTCTCCCAAACGAAGGACAGTAGAAAGAAAATTTTAAAGCCTCCTGTTAGGCCATCATCTACACGGCATAGCCCTGAATTTTCCAATGCGCAGCTTTGTGCAAAAGAGAGATATTGGCAAGGAAAAGCTGTCTTGTACCATTGGATTTTTCTCCCAAACGAAGGATACTAGAATGAAAATTTTAAAGCCTCCTGTTAGGCCATCATCTACACGGCATAGCCCTGAATTTTCCAATGCGCAGCTCTTTGCAAAAGAGAGATATTGGCAAGGAAAAGCTGTCTTGTACCTTTGCATTTTTCTCCCAAACGAAGGACACTACAAAGAAAATTTTAAAGCCTAATGTTAGGCCATCATCTACACGGTATAGCCCTGAATTTTCCAATGCGTACCTCTTTGCAAAAGAGAGATATTGGCAAGGAAAAGCTGTCTTGTACCTTTGCATTTTTCTCCCAAACGAAGTACACTAGAAAGAAAATTTTAAAGCCTCCTGTTAGGCCATCATCTACACGGCATAGCCCTGAATTTTCCAATGCGCAGCTCTTTGCAAAAGAGAGATATTGGCAAGGAAAAGCTGTCTTGTACCTTTGCATTTTTCTCCCAAACGAAGGACAGTAGAAAGAAAATTTTAAAGCCTCCTGTTAGGCCATCATCTACACGGCATAGCCCTGAATTTTCCAATGCGCAGCTTTGTGCAAAAGAGAGATATTGGCAAGGAAAAGCTGTCTTGTACCTTTGCATTTTTCTCCCAAACGAAGGACACTACAAAGAAAATTTTAAAGCCTCCTGTTAGGCCATCATCTACACGGCATAGCCCTGAATTTTCCAATGCGCAGCTTTGTGCAAAATAGAGATATTGGCAAGGAAAAGCTGTCTTGTACCATTGGATTTTTCTCCCAAACGAAGGACACTAGAATGAAAATTTTAAAGCCTCCTGTTAGGCCATCATCTACACGGCATAGCCCTGAATTTTCCAATGCGCAGCTCTTTGCAAAAGAGAGATATTGGCAAGGAAAAGCTGTCTTGTACCTTTGCATTTTTCTCCCAAACGAAGGACACTAGAAAGAAAATGTTAAAGCCTCCTGTTAGGCCATCATCTACACGGCATAGCCCTGAATTTTCCAATGCGCAGCTCTTTGCAAAAGAGAGATATTGGCAAGGAAAAGCTGTCTTGTACCTTTGCATTTTTCTCCCAAACGAAGGACACTAGAAAGAAAATTTTAAAGCCTCCTGTTAGGCCATCATCTACACGGCATAGCCCTGAATTTTCCAATGCGCAGCTCTTTACAAAAGAGAGATATTGGCAAGGAAAAGCTGTCTTGTACCTTTGCATTTTTCTCCCAAACGAAGGACACTAGAAAGAAAATTTTAAAGCCTCCTGTTAGGCCATCATCTACACGGCATAGCCCTGAATTTTCCAATGCGCAGCTCTTTGCAAAAGAGAGATATTGGCAAGGAAAAGCTGTCTTGTACCTTTGCATTTTTCTCCCAAACGAAGGACACTAGAAAGAAAAGTTTAAAGCCTCCTGTTAGGCCATCATCTACACGGCATAGCCCTGAATTTTCCAATGCGCAGCTCTTTGCAAAAGAGAGATATTGGCAAGGAAAAGCTGTCTTGTACCTTTGCATTTTTCTCCCAAACGAAGGACACTAGAAAGAAAATTTTAAAGCCTCCTGTTAGGCCATCATCTACACGGCATAGCCCTGAATTTTCCAATGCGCAGCTCTTTGCAAAAGAGAGATATTGGCAAGGAAAAGCTGTCTTTTACCTTTGCATTTTTCTCCCAAACGAAGGACACTAGAAAGAAAATTTTAAAGCCTCCTGTTAGGCCATCATCTACACGGCATAGCCCTGAATTTTCCAATGCGCAGCTCTTTGCAAAAGAGAGATATTGGCAAGGAAAAGCTGTCTTGTACCTTTGCATTTTTCTCCCAAACGAAGGACAGTAGAAAGAAAATTTTAAAGCCTCCTGTTAGGCCATCATCTACACGGCATAGCCCTGAATTTTCCAATGCGCAGCTTTGTGCAAAAGAGAGATATTGGCAAGGAAAAGCTGTCTTGTACCATTGGATTTTTCTCCCAAACGAAGGATACTAGAATGAAAATTTTAAAGCCTCCTGTTAGGCCATCATCTACACGGCATAGCCCTGAATTTTCCAATGCGCAGCTCTTTGCAAAAGAGAGATATTGGCAAGGAAAAGCTGTCTTGTACCTTTGCATTTTTCTCCCAAACGAAGGACACTACAAAGAAAATTTTAAAGCCTAATGTTAGGCCATCATCTACACGGTATAGCCCTGAATTTTCCAATGCGTACCTCTTTGCAAAAGAGAGATATTGGCAAGGAAAAGCTGTCTTGTACCTTTGCATTTTTCTCCCAAACGAAGTACACTAGAAAGAAAATTTTAAAGCCTCCTGTTAGGCCATCATCTACACGGCATAGCCCTGAATTTTCCAATGCGCAGCTCTTTGCAAAAGAGAGATATTGGCAAGGAAAAGCTGTCTTGTACCTTTGCATTTTCTCCCAAACGAAGGACACTAGAAAGAAAATTTTAAAGCCTCCTGTTAGGCCATCATCTACACGGCATAGCCCTGAATTTTCCAATGCGCAGCTCTTTGCAAAAGAGAGATATTGGCAAGGAAAAGCTGTCTTGTACCTTTGCATTTTTCTCCCAAACGAAGGACACTACAAAGAAAATTTTAAAGCCTCCTGTTAGGCCATCATCTACACGGCATAGCCCTGAATTTTCCAATGCGCAGCTTTGTGCAAAATAGAGATATTGGCAAGGAAAAGCTGTCTTGTACCATTGGATTTTTCTCCCAAACGAAGGACACTAGAAAGAAAATTTTAAAGCCTCCTGTTAGGCCATCATCTACACGGCATAGCCCTGAATTTTCCAATGCGCAGCTCTTTGCAAAAGAGAGATATTGGCAAGGAAAAGCTGTCTTGTACCTTTGCATTTTTCTCCCAAACGAAGGACACTACAAAGAAAATTTTAAAGCCTCCTGTTAGGCCCTCATCTACACGGCATAGCCCTGAATTTTCCAATGCGCAGCTCTTTGCAAAAGAGAGATATTGGCAAGGAAAAGCTGTCTTGTACCTTTGCATTTTTCTCCCAAACGAAGGACACTAGAAAGAAAATTTTAAAGCCTCCTGTTAGGCCATCATCTACACGGCATTGCCCTGAATTTTCCAATGCGCAGCTCTTTGCAAAAGAGAGATATTGGCAAGGAAAAGCTGTCTTGTACCTTTGCATTTTTCTCCCAAACGAAGGACACTACAAAGAAAATTTTAAAGCCTCCTGTTAGGCCATCATCTACACGGCGTAGCCCTGAATTTTCCAATGCGCAGCTTTGTGCAAAATAGAGATATTGGCAAGGAAAAGCTGTCTTGTACCATTGGATTTTTCTCCCAAACGAAGGACACTAGAATGAAAATTTTAAAGCCTCCTGTTAATGCTTCATCTACACGGTATAGCCCTGAATTTTCCAATGCGTAGCTCTTTGCAAAAGAGAGATATTGGCAAGGAAAAGCTGTCTTGTACCTTTGCATTTTTCTCCCAAACGAAGGACACTAGAAAGAAAATTTTAAAGCCTCCTGTTAGGCCATCATCTACACGGCATAGCCCTGAATTTTCCAATGCGCAGCTCTTTGCAAAAGAGAGATATTGGCAAGGAAAAGCTGTCTTGTACCTTTGCATTTTTCTCCCAAACGAAGTACACTAGAAAGAAAATTTTAAAGCCTCCTGTTAGGCCATCATCTACACGGCATAGCCCTGAATTTTCCAATGCGCAGCTTTGTGCAAAAGAGAGATATTGGCAAGGAAAAGCTGTCTTGTACCATTGGATTTTTCTCCCAAACGAAGGACACTAGAATGAAAATTTTAAAGCCTCCTGTTAGGCCATCATCTACACGGCATAGCCCTGAATTTTCCAATGCGCAGCTCTTTGCAAAAGAGAGATATTGGCAAGGAAAAGCTGTCTTGTACCTTTGCATTTTTCTCCCAAACGAAGGACACTAGAAAGAAAATGTTAAAGCCTCCTGTTAGGCCATCATCTACACGGCATAGCCCTGAATTTTCCAATGCGCAGCTCTTTGCAAAAGAGAGATATTGGCAAGGAAAAGCTGTCTTGTACCTTTGCATTTTTCTCCCAAACGAAGGACACTAGAAAGAAAATTTTAAAGCCTCCTGTTAGGCCATCATCTACACGGCAGAGCCCTGAATTTTCCAATGCGCAGCTCTTTGCAAAAGAGAGATATTGGCAAGGAAAAGCTGTCTTGTACCTTTGCATTTTTCTCCCAAACGAAGGACACTAGAAAGAAAATTTTAAAGCCTCCTGTTAGGCCATCATCTACACGGCATAGCCCTGAATTTTCCAATGCGCAGCTCTTTGCAAAAGAGAGATATTGGCAAGGAAAAGCTGTCTTGTACCTTTGCATTTTTCTCCCAAACGATGGACACTAGAAAGAAAATTTTAAAGCCTCCTGTTAGGCCATCATCTACACGGCATAGCCCTGAATTTTCCAATGCGCAGCTCTTTGCAAAAGAGAGATATTGGCAAGGTAAAGCTGTCTTGTACCTTTGCATTTTTCTCCCAAACGAAGGACACTAGAAAGAACATTTTAAAGACTCCTGTTAGGCCATCATCTACACGGCATAGCCCTGAATTTTCCAATGCGCAGCTCTTTGCAAAAGAGAGATATTGGCAAGGAAAAGCTGTCTTGTACCTTTGCATTTTTCTCCCAAACGAAGGACACTAGAAAGAAAATTTTAAAGCCTCCTGTTAGGCCATCATCTACACGGCATAGCCCTGAATTTTCCAATGCGCAGCTCTTTGCAAAAGAGAGATATTGGCAAGGAAAAGCTGTCTTGTACCTTTGCATTTTTCTCCCAAACGAAGTACACTAGAAAGAAAATTTTAAAGCCTCCTGTTAGGCCATCATCTACACGGCATAGCCCTGAATTTTCCAATGCGCAGCTTTGTGCAAAAGAGAGATATTGGCAAGGAAAAGCTGTCTTGTACCATTGGATTTTTCTCCCAAACGAAGGACACTAGAATGAAAATTTTAAAGCCTCCTGTTAGGCCATCATCTACACGGCATAGCCCTGAATTTTCCAATGCGCAGCTCTTTGCAAAAGAGAGATATTGGCAAGGAAAAGCTGTCTTGTACCTTTGCATTTTTCTCCCAAACGAAGGACACTAGAAAGAAAATGTTAAAGCCTCCTGTTAGGCCATCATCTACACGGCATAGCCCTGAATTTTCCAATGCGCAGCTCTTTGCAAAAGAGAGATATTGGCAAGGAAAAGCTGTCTTGTACCTTTGCATTTTTCTCCCAAACGAAGGACACTAGAAAGAAAATTTTAAAGCCTCCTGTTAGGCCATCATCTACACGGCAGAGCCCTGAATTTTCCAATGCGCAGCTCTTTGCAAAAGAGAGATATTGGCAAGGAAAAGCTGTCTTGTACCTTTGCATTTTTCTCCCAAACGAAGGACACTAGAAAGAAAATTTTAAAGCCTCCTGTTAGGCCATCATCTACACGGCATAGCCCTGAATTTTCCAATGCGCAGCTCTTTGCAAAAGAGAGATATTGGCAAGGAAAAGCTGTCTTGTACCTTTGCATTTTTCTCCCAAACGATGGACACTAGAAAGAAAATTTTAAAGCCTCCTGTTAGGCCATCATCTACACGGCATAGCCCTGAATTTTCCAATGCGCAGCTCTTTGCAAAAGAGAGATATTGGCAAGGTAAAGCTGTCTTGTACCTTTGCATTTTTCTCCCAAACGAAGGACACTAGAAAGAACATTTTAAAGACTCCTGTTAGGCCATCATCTACACGGCATAGCCCTGAATTTTCCAATGCGCAGCTCTTTGCAAAAGAGAGATATTGGCAAGGAAAAGCTGTCTTGTACCTTTGCATTTTTCTCCCAAACGAAGGACACTAGAAAGAAAATTTTAAAGCCTCCTGTTAGGCTATCATCTACACGGCATAGCCCTGAATTTTCCAATGCGCAGCTTTGTGCAAAATAGAGATATTGGCAAGGAAAAGCTGTCTTGTACCATTGGATTTTTCTCCCAAACGAAGGACACTAGAATGAAAATTTTAAAGCCTCCTGTTAGGCCATCATCTACACGGCATAGCCCTGAATTTTTCAATGCGCAGCTCTTTGCAAAAGAGAGATATTGGCAAGGAAAAGCTGTCTTGTACCTTTGCATTTTTCTCCCAAACGAAGGACACTAGAAAGAAAATGTTAAAGCCTCCTGTTAGGCCATCATCTACACGGCATAGCCCTGAATTTTCCAATGCGCAGCTCTTTGCAAAAGAGAGATATTGGCAAGGAAAAGCTGTCTTGTACCTTTGCATTTTTCTCCCAAACGAAGGACACTAGAAAGAAAATTTTAAAGCCTCCTGTTAGGCCATCATCTACACGGCATAGCCCTGAATTTTCCAATGCGCAGCTCTTTGCAAAAGAGAGATATTGGCAAGGAAAAGCTGTCTTGTACCTTTGCATTATTCTCCCAAACGAAGGACACTAGAAAGAAAATTTTAAAGCCTCCTGTTAGGCCATCATCTACACGGCATAGCCCTGAATTTTCCAATGCGCAGCTCTTTGCAAAAGAGAGATATTGGCAAGGAAAAGCTGTCTTGTACCTTTGCATTTTTCTCCCAAACGATGGACACTAGAAAGAAAATTTTAAAGCCTCCTGTTAGGCCATCATCTACACGGCATAGCCCTGAATTTTCCAATGCGCAGCTCTTTGCAAAAGAGAGATATTGGCAAGGTAAAGCTGTCTTGTACCTTTGCATTTTTCTCCCAAACGAAGGACACTAGAAAGAAAATTTTAAAGCCTCCTGTTAGGCCATCATCTACACGGCATAGCCCTGAATTTTCCAATGCGCAGCTCTTTGCAAAAGATAGATATTGGCAAGGAAAAGCTGTCTTGTACCTTTGCATTTTTCTCCCAAACGAAGTACACTAGAAAGAAAATTTTAAAGCCTCCTGTTAGGCCATCATCTACACGGCATAGCCCTGAATTTTCCAATGCGCAGCTCTTTGCAAAAGATAGATATTGGCAAGGAAAAGCTGTCTTGTACCATTGGATTTTTCTCCCAAACGAAGGACACTAGAATGAAAATTTTAAAGCCTCCTGTTAGGCCACCATCTACACGGCATAGCCCTGAATTTTCCAATGCGCAGCTCTTTGCAAAAGAGAGATATTGGCAAGGAAAAGCTGTCTTGTACCTTTGCATTTTTCTCCCAAACGAAGGACACTAGAAAGAAAATGTTAAAGCCTCCTGTTAGGCCATCATCTACACGGCATAGCCCTGAATTTTCCAATGCGCAGCTCTTTGCAAAAGAGAGATATTGGCAAGGAAAAGCTGTCTTGTACCTTTGCATTTTTCTCCCAAACGAAGGACACTAGAAAGAAAATTTTAAAGCCTCCTGTTAGGCCATCATCTACACGGCAGAGCCCTGAATTTTCCAATGCGCAGCTCTTTGCAAAAGAGAGATATTGGCAAGGAAAAGCTGTCTTGTACCTTTGCATTTTTCTCCCAAACGAAGGACACTAGAAAGAAAATTTTAAAGCCTCCTGTTAGGCCATCATCTACACGGCATAGCCCTGAATTTTCCAATGCGCAGCTCTTTGCAAAAGAGAGATATTGGCAAGGAAAAGCTGTCTTGTACCTTTGCATTTTTCTCCCAAACGATGGACACTAGAAAGAAAATTTTAAAGCCTCCTGTTAGGCCATCATCTACACGGCATAGCCCTGAATTTTCCAATGCGCAGCTCTTTGCAAAAGAGAGATATTGGCAAGGTAAAGCTGTCTTGTACCTTTGCATTTTTCTCCCAAACGAAGGACACTAGAAAGAACATTTTAAAGACTCCTGTTAGGCCATCATCTACACGGCATAGCCCTGAATTTTCCAATGCGCAGCTCTTTGCAAAAGAGAGATATTGGCAAGGAAAAGCTGTCTTGTACCTTTGCATTTTTCTCCCAAACGAAGGACACTAGAAAGAAAATTTTAAAGCCTCCTGTTAGGCTATCATCTACACGGCATAGCCCTGAATTTTCCAATGCGCAGCTTTGTGCAAAATAGAGATATTGGCAAGGAAAAGCTGGCTTGTACCATTGGATTTTTCTCCCAAACGAAGGACACTAGAATGAAAATTTTAAAGCCTCCTGTTAGGCCATCATCTACACGGCATAGCCCTGAATTTTCCAATGCGCTGCTCTTTGCAAAAGAGAGATATTGGCAAGGAAAAGCTGTCTTGTACCTTTGCATTTTTCTCCCAAACGAAGGACACTAGAAAGAAAATGTTAAAGCCTCCTGTTAGGCCATCATCTACACGGCATAGCCCTGAATTTTCCAATGCGCAGCTCTTTGCAAAAGAGAGATATTGGCAAGGAAAAGCTGTCTTGTACCTTTGCATTTTTCTCCCAAACGAAGGACACTAGAAAGAAAATTTTAAAGCCTCCTGTTAGGCCATCATCTACACGGCATAGCCCTGAATTTTCCAATGCGCAGCTCTTTGCAAAAGAGAGATATTGGCAAGGAAAAGCTGTCTTGTACCTTTGCATTTTTCTCCCAAACGAAGGACACTAGAAAGAAAATTTTAAAGCCTCCTGTTAGGCCATCATCTACACGGCATAGCCCTGAATTTTCCAATGCGCAGCTCTTTGCAAAAGAGAGATATTGGCAAGGAAAAGCTGTCTTGTACCTTTGCATTTTTCTCCCAAACGATGGACACTAGAAAGAAAATTTTAAAGCCTCCTGTTAGGCCATCATCTACACGGCATAGCCCTGAATTTTCCAATGCGCAGCTCTTTGCAAAAGAGAGATATTGGCAAGGTAAAGCTGTCTTGTACCTTTGCATTTTTCTCCCAAACGAAGGACACTAGAAAGAAAATTTTAAAGACTCCTGTTAGGCCTTCATCTACACGGCATAGCCCTGAATTTTCCAATGCGCAGCTCTTTGCAAAAGAGAGATATTGGCAAGGTAAAGCTGTCTTGTACCTTTGCATTTTTCTCCCAAACGAAGGACACTAGAAAGAAAATTTTAAAGACTCCTGTTAGGCCTTCATCTACACGGCATAGCCCTGAATTTTCCAATGCGCAGCTCTTTGCAAAAGAGAGATATTGGCAAGGAAAAGCTGTCTTGTACCTTTGCATTTTTCTCCCAAACGAAGGACACTAGAAAGAAAATTTTAAAGCCTCCTGTTAGGCCATCATCTACACGGCATAGCCCTGAATTTTCCAATGCGCAGCTCTTTGCAAAAGAGAGATATTGGCAAGGAAAAGCTGTCTTGTACCTTTGCATTTTTCTCCCAAACGAAGGACACTAGAAAGAAAATTTTAAAGCCTCCTGTTCTGCCATCATCTACACGGCATAGCCCAGAATTTTCCAATGCGCAGCTCTTTGCAAAAGAGAGATATTGGCAAGGAAAAGCTGTCTTGTACCTTTGCATTTTTCTCCCAAACGAAGGACACTAGAAAGAAAATTTTAAAGCCTCCTGTTAGGCCATCATCTACACGGCATAGCCCTGAATTTTCCAATGCGCAGCTCTTTGCAAAAGAGAGATATTGGCAAGGAAAAGCTGTCTTGTACCTTTGCATTTTTCTCCCAAACGAAGGACACTAGAAAGAAAATTTTAAAGCCTCCTGTTCTGCCATCATCTACACGGCATAGCCCAGAATTTTCCAATGCGCAGCTCTTTGCAAAAGAGAGATATTGGCAAGGAAAAGCTGTCTTGTACCTTTGCATTTTTCTCCCAAACGAAGGACACTAGAAAGAAAATTTTAAAGCCTCCTGTTAGGCTATCATCTACACGGCATAGCCCTGAATTTTCCAATGCGCAGCTTTGTGCAAAATAGAGATATTGGCAAGGAAAAGCTGGCTTGTACCATTGGATTTTTCTCCCAAACGAAGGACACTAGAATGAAAATTTTAAAGCCTCCTGTTAGGCCATCATCTACACGGCATAGCCCTGAATTTTCCAATGCGCTGCTCTTTGCAAAAGAGAGATATTGGCAAGGAAAAGCTGTCTTGTACCTTTGCATTTTTCTCCCAAACGAAGGACACTAGAAAGAAAATGTTAAAGCCTCCTGTTAGGCCATCATCTACACGGCATAGCCCTGAATTTTCCAATGCGCAGCTCTTTGCAAAAGAGAGATATTGGCAAGGAAAAGCTGTCTTGTACCTTTGCATTTTTCTCCCAAACGAAGGACACTAGAAAGAAAATTTTAAAGCCTCCTGTTAGGCCATCATCTACACGGCATAGCCCTGAATTTTCCAATGCGCAGCTCTTTGCAAAAGAGAGATATTGGCAAGGAAAAGCTGTCTTGTACCTTTGCATTTTTCTCCCAAACGAAGGACACTAGAAAGAAAATTTTAAAGCCTCCTGTTAGGCCATCATCTACACGGCATAGCCCTGAATTTTCCAATGCGCAGCTCTTTGCAAAAGAGAGATATTGGCAAGGAAAAGCTGTCTTGTACCTTTGCATTTTTCTCCCAAACGATGGACACTAGAAAGAAAATTTTAAAGCCTCCTGTTAGGCCATCATCTACACGGCATAGCCCTGAATTTTCCAATGCGCAGCTCTTTGCAAAAGAGAGATATTGGCAAGGTAAAGCTGTCTTGTACCTTTGCATTTTTCTCCCAAACGAAGGACACTAGAAAGAAAATTTTAAAGACTCCTGTTAGGCCTTCATCTACACGGCATAGCCCTGAATTTTCCAATGCGCAGCTCTTTGCAAAAGAGAGATATTGGCAAGGTAAAGCTGTCTTGTACCTTTGCATTTTTCTCCCAAACGAAGGACACTAGAAAGAAAATTTTAAAGACTCCTGTTAGGCCTTCATCTACACGGCATAGCCCTGAATTTTCCAATGCGCAGCTCTTTGCAAAAGAGAGATATTGGCAAGGAAAAGCTGTCTTGTACCTTTGCATTTTTCTCCCAAACGAAGGACACTAGAAAGAAAATTTTAAAGCCTCCTGTTAGGCCATCATCTACACGGCATAGCCCTGAATTTTCCAATGCGCAGCTCTTTGCAAAAGAGAGATATTGGCAAGGAAAAGCTGTCTTGTACCTTTGCATTTTTCTCCCAAACGAAGGACACTAGAAAGAAAATTTTAAAGCCTCCTGTTCTGCCATCATCTACACGGCATAGCCCAGAATTTTCCAATGCGCAGCTCTTTGCAAAAGAGAGATATTGGCAAGGAAAAGCTGTCTTGTACCTTTGCATTTTTCTCCCAAACGAAGGACACTAGAAAGAAAATTTTAAAGCCTCCTGTTAGGCCATCATCTACACGGCATAGCCCTGAATTTTCCAATGCGCAGCTCTTTGCAAAAGAGAGATATTGGCAAGGAAAAGCTGTCTTGTACCTTTGCATTTTTCTCCCAAACGAAGGACACTAGAAAGAAAATTTTAAAGCCTCCTGTTCTGCCATCATCTACACGGCATAGCCCAGAATTTTCCAATGCGCAGCTCTTTGCAAAAGAGAGATATTGGCAAGGAAAAGCTGTCTTGTACCTTTGCATTTTTCTCCCAAACGAAGGACACTAGAAAGAAAATTTTAAAGCCTCCTGTTAGGCCATCATCTACACGGCATAGCCCTGAATTTTCCAATGCGCAGCTCTTTGCAAAAGAGAGATATTGGCAAGGAAAAGCTGTCTTGTACCTTTGCATTTTTCTCCCAAACGAAGGACACTAGAAAGAAAATTTTAAAGCCTCCTGTTAGGCCATCATCTACACGGCATAGCCCTGAATTTTCCAATGCGCAGCTCTTTGCAAAAGAGAGATATTGGCAAGGAAAAGCTGTCTTGTACCTTTGCATTTTTCTCCCAAACGAAGGACACTAGAAAGAAAATTTTAAAGCCTCCTGTTCTGCCATCATCTACACGGCATAGCCCAGAATTTTCCAATGCGCAGCTCTTTGCAAAAGAGAGATATTGGCAAGGAAAAGCTGTCTTGTACCTTTGCATTTTTCTCCCAAACGAAGGACACTAGAAAGAAAATTTTAAAGCCTCCTCTTAGGCCATCATCTACACGGCATAGCCCTGAATTTTCCAATGCGCAGCTCTTTGCAAAAGAGAGATATTGGCAAGGAAAAGCTGTCTTGTACCTTTGCATTTTTCTCCCAAACGAAGGACACTAGAAAGAAAATTTTAAAGCCTCCTGTTAGGCCATCATCTACACGGCAGAGCCCTGAATTTTCCAATGCGCAGCTCTTTGCAAAAGAGAGATATTGGCAAGGAAAAGCTGTCTTGTACCTTTGCATTTTTCTCCCAAACGAAGGACACTAGAAAGAACATTTTAAAGCCTCCTGTTAGGCCATCATCTACACGGCATAGCCCTGAATTTTCCAATGCGCAGCTCTTTGCAAAAGAGAGATATTGGCAAGGAAAAGCTGTCTTGTACCTTTGCATTTTTCTCCCAAACGATGGACACTAGAAAGAAAATTTTAAGCCTCCTGTTAGGCCATTATCTACACGGCATAGCCCTGAATTTTCCAATGCGCAGCTCTTTGCAAAAGAGAGATATTGGCAAGGTAAAGCTGTCTTGTACCTTTGCATTTTTCTCCCAAACGAAGGACACTAGAAAGAAAATTTTAAAGACTCCTGTTAGGCCATCATCTACACGGCATAGCCCTGAATTTTCCAATGCGCAGCTCTTTGCAAAAGAGAGATATTGGCAAGGAAAAGCTGTCTTGTACCTTTGCATTTTTCTCCCAAACGAAGGACACTAGAAAGAAAATTTTAAAGCCTCCTGTTAGGCTATCATCTACACGGCATGGCCCTGAATTTTCCAATGCGCAGCTTTGTGCAAAATAGAGATATTGGCAAGGAAAAGCTGTCTTGTACCATTGGATTTTTCTCCCAAACGAAGGACACTAGAATGAAAATTTTAAAGCCTCCTGTTAGGCCATCATCTACACGGCATAGCCCTGAATTTTCCAATGCGCAGCTCTTTGCAAAAGAGAGATATTGGCAAGGAAAAGCTGTCTTGTACCTTTGCATTTTTCTCCCAAACGAAGGACACTAGAAAGAAAATTTTAAAGCCTCCTGTTAGGCCATCATCTACACGGCATAGCCCTGAATTTTCCAACTCGCAGCTCTTTGCAAAAGAGAGATATTGGCAAGGAAAAGCTGTCTTGTACCTTTGCATTTTTCTCCCAAACGAAGGACACTAGAAAGAAAATTTTAAAGCCTCCTGTTAGGCCATCATCTACACGGCATAGCCCTGAATTTTCCAACTCGCAGCTCTTTGCAAAAGAGAGATATTGGCAAGGAAAAGCTGTCTTGTACCTTTGCATTTTTCTCCCAAACGAAGGACACTAGAAAGAAAATTTTAAAGCCTCCTGTTAGGCCATCATCTACACGGCATAGCCCTGAATTTTCCAATGCGCAGCTCTTTGCAAAAGAGAGATATTGGCAAGGAAAAGCTGTCTTGTACCTTTGCATTTTTCTCCCAAACGAAGGACACTAGAAAGAAAATTTTAAAGCCTCCTGTTAGGCCATCATCTACACGGCATAGCCCTGAATTTTCCAATGCGCAGCTCTTTGCAAAAGAGAGATATTGGCAAGGAAAAGCTGTCTTGTACCTTTGCATTTTTCTCCCAAACGATGGACACTAGAAAGAAAATTTTAAAGCCTCCTGTTAGGCCATCATCTACACGGCATAGCCCTGAAGTTTCCAATGCGCAGCTCTTTGCAAAAGAGAGATATTGGCAAGGTAAAGCTGTCTTGTACCTTTGCATTTTTCTCCCAAACGAAGGACACTAGAAAGAAAATTTTAAAGCCTCCTGTTCTGCCATCATCTACACGGCATAGCCCAGAATTTTCCAATGCGCAGCTCTTTGCAAAAGAGAGATATTGGCAAGGAAAAGCTGTCTTGTACCTTTGCATTTTTCTCCCAAACGAAGGACTCTAGAAAGAAAATTTTAAAGCCTCCTGTTAGGCCATCATCTACACGGCATAGCCCTGAATTTTCCAATGCGCAGCTCTTTGCAAAAGAGAGATATTGGCAAGGAAAAGCTGTCTTGTACCTTTGCATTTTTCTCCCAAACGAAGGACACTAGAAAGAAAATTTTAAAGCCTCCTGTTCTGCCATCATCTACACGGCATAGCCCAGAATTTTCCAATGCGCAGCTCTTTGCAAAAGAGAGATATTGGCAAGGAAAAGCTGTCTTGTACCTTTGCATTTTTCTCCCAAACGAAGGACACTAGAAAGAAAATTTTAAAGCCTCCTGTTAGGCCATCATCTACACGGCATAGCCCTGAATTTTCCAATGCGCAGCTCTTTGCAAAAGAGAGATATTGGCAAGGAAAAGCTGTCTTGTACCTTTGCATTTTTCTCCCAAACGAAGGACACTAGAAAGAAAATTTTAAAGCCTCCTGTTAGGCCATCATCTACACGGCATAGCCCTGAATTTTCCAATGCGCAGCTCTTTGCAAAAGAGAGATATTGGCAAGGAAAAGCTGTCTTGTACCTTTGCATTTTTCTCCCAAACGAAGGACACTAGAAAGAAAATTTTAAAGCCTCCTGTTCTGCCATCATCTACACGGCATAGCCCAGAATTTTCCAATGCGCAGCTCTTTGCAAAAGAGAGATATTGGCAAGGAAAAGCTGTCTTGTACCTTTGCATTTTTCTCCCAAACGAAGGACACTAGAAAGAAAATTTTAAAGCCTCCTCTTAGGCCATCATCTACACGGCATAGCCCTGAATTTTCCAATGCGCAGCTCTTTGCAAAAGAGAGATATTGGCAAGGAAAAGCTGTCTTGTACCTTTGCATTTTTCTCCCAAACGAAGGACACTAGAAAGAAAATTTTAAAGCCTCCTGTTAGGCCATCATCTACACGGCAGAGCCCTGAATTTTCCAATGCGCAGCTCTTTGCAAAAGAGAGATATTGGCAAGGAAAAGCTGTCTTGTACCTTTGCATTTTTCTCCCAAACGAAGGACACTAGAAAGAAAATTTTAAAGCCTCCTGTTAGGCCATCATCTACACGGCATAGCCCTGAATTTTCCAATGCGCAGCTCTTTGCAAAAGAGAGATATTGGCAAGGAAAAGCTGTCTTGTACCTTTGCATTTTTCTCCCAAACGATGGACACTAGAAAGAAAATTTTAAGCCTCCTGTTAGGCCATTATCTACACGGCATAGCCCTGAATTTTCCAATGCGCAGCTCTTTGCAAAAGAGAGATATTGGCAAGGTAAAGCTGTCTTGTACCTTTGCATTTTTCTCCCAAACGAAGGACACTAGAAAGAAAATTTTAAAGACTCCTGTTAGGCCATCATCTACACGGCATAGCCCTGAATTTTCCAATGCGCAGCTCTTTGCAAAAGAGAGATATTGGCAAGGAAAAGCTGTCTTGTACCTTTGCATTTTTCTCCCAAACGAAGGACACTAGAAAGAAAATTTTAAAGCCTCCTGTTAGGCTATCATCTACACGGCATGGCCCTGAATTTTCCAATGCGCAGCTTTGTGCAAAATAGAGATATTGGCAAGGAAAAGCTGTCTTGTACCATTGGATTTTTCTCCCAAACGAAGGACACTAGAATGAAAATTTTAAAGCCTCCTGTTAGGCCATCATCTACACGGCATAGCCCTGAATTTTCCAATGCGCAGCTCTTTGCAAAAGAGAGATATTGGCAAGGAAAAGCTGTCTTGTACCTTTGCATTTTTCTCCCAAACGAAGGACACTAGAAAGAAAATTTTAAAGCCTCCTGTTAGGCCATCATCTACACGGCATAGCCCTGAATTTTCCAACTCGCAGCTCTTTGCAAAAGAGAGATATTGGCAAGGAAAAGCTGTCTTGTACCTTTGCATTTTTCTCCCAAACGAAGGACACTAGAAAGAAAATTTTAAAGCCTCCTGTTCTGCCATCATCTACACGGCATAGCCCAGAATTTTCCAATGCGCAGCTCTTTGCAAAAGAGAGATATTGGCAAGGAAAACCTGTCTTGTACCTTTGCATTTTTCTCCCAAACGAAGGACACTAGAAAGAAAATTTTAAAGCCTCCTGTTAGGCCATCATCTACACGGCATAGCCCTGAATTTTCCAATGCGCAGCTCTTTGCAAAAGAGAGATATTGGCAAGGAAAAGCTGTCTTGTACCTTTGCATTTTTCTCCCAAACGAAGGAAACTAGAAAGAAAATTTTAAAGCCTCCTGTTAGGCCATCATCTACACGGCATAGCCCTGAATTTTCCAATGCGCAGCTCTTTGCAAAAGAGAGATATTGGCAAGGAAAAGCTGTCTTGTACCTTTGCATTTTTCTCCCAAACGAAGGACACTAGAAAGAAAATTTTAAAGCCTCCTGTTCTGCCATCATCTACACGGCATAGCCCTGAATTTTCCAATGCGCAGCTCTTTGCAAAAGAGAGATATTGGCAAGGAAAAGCTGTCTTGTACCTTTGCATTTTTCTCCCAAACGAAGGACACTAGAAAGAAAATTTTAAAGCCTCCTGTTAGGCCATCATCTACACGGCATAGCCCTGAATTTTCCAATGCGCAGCTCTTTGCAAAAGAGAGATATTGGCAAGGAAAAGCTGTCTTGTACCTTTGCATTTTTCTCCCAAACGAAGGACACTAGAAAGAAAATTTTAAAGCCTCCTGTTAGGCCATCATCTACACGGCATAGCCCTGAATTTTCCAATGCGCAGCTCTTTGCAAAAGAGAGATATTGGCAAGGAAAAGCTGTCTTGTACCTTTGCATTTTTCTCCCAAACGAAGGACACTAGAAAGAAAATTTTAAAGCCTCCTGTTAGGCCATCATCTACACGGCATAGCCCTGAATTTTCCAATGCGCAGCTCTTTGCAAAAGAGAGATATTGGCAAGGAAAAGCTGTCTTGTACCTTTGCATTTTTCTCCCAAACGAAGGACACTAGAAAGAAAATTTTAAAGCCTCCTGTTAGGCCATCATCTACACGGCATAGCCCTGAATTTTCCAATGCGCAGCTCTTTGCAAAAGAGAGATATTAGCAAGGAAAAGCTGTCTTGTACCTTTGCATTTTTCTCCCAAACGAAGGACACTAGAAAGAAAATTTTAAAG
The DNA here is from genome assembly GCF_028390025.1 of Pseudophryne corroboree. Lineage (NCBI taxonomy): Eukaryota > Metazoa > Chordata > Amphibia > Anura > Myobatrachidae > Pseudophryne > Pseudophryne corroboree. The sequence goes on along the minus strand of NW_026967873.1, from coordinate 15,853 downwards.
CCTCCTGTTAGGCCATCATCTACACGGCATAGCCCTGAATTTTCCAATGCGCAGCTCTTTGCAAAAGAGAGATATTGGCAAGGAAAAGCTGTCTTGTACCTTTGCATTTTTCTCCCAAACGAAGGACACTAGCAAGAAAATTTTAAAGCCTCCTGTTAGGCCATCATCTACACGGCATAGCCCTGAATTTTCCAATGCGCAGCTCTTTGCAAAAGAGAGATATTTGCAAGGAAAAGCTGTCTTGTACCTTTGCATTTTTCTCCCAAACGAAGGACACTAGAAAGAAAATTTTAAAGCCTCCTGTTAGGCCATCATCTACACGGCATAGCCCTGAATTTTCCAATGCGCAGCTTTGTGCAAAAGAGAGATATTGGCAAGGAAAAGCTGTCTTGTACCATTGGATTTTTCTCCCAAACGAAGGACACTAGAATGAAAATTTTAAAGCCTCCTGTTAATGCTTCATATACACGGTATAGCCCTGAATTTTCCAATGCGCAGCTCTTTGCAAAAGAGAGATATTGGCAAGGAAAAGCTGTCTTGTACCTTTGCATTTTTCTCCCAAACGAAGGACACTAGAAAGAAAATGTTAAAGCCTCCTGTTAGGCCATCATCTACACGGCATAGCCCTGAATTTTCCAATGCGCAGCTCTTTACAAAAGAGAGATATTGGCAAGGAAAAGCTGTCTTGTACCTTTGCATTTTTCTCCCAAACGAAGGACACTAGAAAGAAAATTTTAAAGCTTCCTGTTAGGCCATCATCTACACGGCATAGCCCTGAATTTTCCAATGCGCAGCTCTTTACAAAAGAGAGATATTGGCAAGGAAAAGCTGTCTTGTACCTTTGCATTTTTCTCCCAAACGAAGGACACTAGAAAGAAAATTTTAAAGCCTCCTGTTAGGCCATCATCTACACGGCATAGCCCTGAATTTTCCAATGCGCAGCTCTTTGCAAAAGAGAGATATTGGCAAGGAAAAGCTGTCTTGTACCTTTGCATTTTTCTCTCAAACGAAGGACACTAGAAAGAAAATTTTAAAGCCTCCTGTTAGGCCATCATCTACACGGCATAGCCCTGAATTTTCCAATGCGCAGCTCTTTGCAAAAGAGAGATATTGGCAAGGAAAAGCTGTCTTGTACCTTTGCATTTTTCTCCCAAACGAAGGACACTAGAAAGAAAATTTTAAAGCCTCCTGTTAGGCCATCATCTACACGGCATAGCCCTGAATTTTCCAATGCGCAGCTCTTTGCAAAAGAGAGATATTGGCAAGGAAAAGCTGTCTTGTACCTTTGCATTTTTCTCCCAAACGAAGGACACTAGAAAGAAAATTTTAAAGCCTCCTGTTAGGCCATCATCTACACGGCATAGCCCTGAATTTTCCAATGCGCAGCTCTTTGCAAAAGAGAGATATTGGCAAGGAAAAGCTGTCTTGTACCTTTGCATTTTTCTCCCAAACGAAGGACACTAGAAAGAAAATTTTAAAGCCTCCTGTTAGGCCATCATCTACACGGCATAGCCCTGAATTTTCCAATGCGCAGCTCTTTGCAATAGAGAGATATTGGCAAGGAAAAGCTGTCTTGTACCTTTGCATTTTTCTCCCAAACGAAGGACACTAGAAAGAAAATTTTAAAGCCTCCTGTTAGGCCATCATCTACACGGCATAGCCCTGAATTTTCCAATGCGCAGCTTTGTGCAAAAGAGAGATATTGGCAAGGAAAAGCTGTCTTGTACCATTGGATTTTTCTCCCAAACGAAGGACACTAGAATGAAAATTTTAAAGCCTCCTGTTAATGCTTCATATACACGGTATAGCCTTGAATTTTCCAATGCGCAGCTCTTTGCAAAAGAGAGATATTGGCAAGGAAAAGCTGTCTTGTACCTTTGCATTTTTCTCCCAAACGAAGGACACTAGAAAGAAAATGTTAAAGCCTCCTGTTAGGCCATCATCTACACGGCATAGCCCTGAATTTTCCAATGCGCAGCTCTTTGCAAAAGAGAGATATTGGCAAGGAAAAGCTGTCTTGTACCTTTGCATTTTTCTCCCAAACGAAGGTCACTAGAAAGAAAATTTTAAAGCTTCCTGTTAGGCCATCATCTACACGGCATAGCCCTGAATTTTCCAATGCGCAGCTCTTTACAAAAGAGAGATATTGGCAAGGAAAAGCTGTCTTGTACCTTTGCATTTTTCTCCCAAACGAAGGACACTAGAAAGAAAATTTTAAAGCCTCCTGTTAGGCCATCATCTACACGGCATAGCCCTGAATTTTCCAATGCGCAGCTCTTTGCAAAAGAGAGATATTGGCAAGGAAAAGCTGTCTTGTACCTTTGCATTTTTCTCCCAAACGAAGGACACTAGAAAGAAAATTTTAAAGCCTCCTGTTAGGCCATCATCTACACGGCATAGCCCTGAATTTTCCAATGCGCAGCTCTTTGCAAAAGAGAGATATTGGCAAGGAAAAGCTGTCTTGTACCTTTGCATTTTTCTCCCAAACGAAGGACACTAGAAAGAAAATTTTAAAGCCTCCTGTTAGGCCATCATCTACACGGCATAGCCCTGAATTTTCCAATGCGCAGCTCTTTGCAAAAGAGAGATATTGGCAAGGAAAAGCTGTCTTGTACCTTTGCATTTTTCTCCCAAACGAAGGACACTAGAAAGAAAATTTTAAAGCCTCCTGTTAGGCCATCATCTACACGGCATAGCCCTGAATTTTCCAATGCGCAGCTCTTTGCAGAAGAGAGATATTGGCAAGGAAAAGCTGTCTTGTACCTTTGCATTTTTCTCCCAAACGAAGGACACTAGAAAGAAAATTTTAAAGCCTCCTGTTAGGCCATCATCTACACGGCATAGCCCTGAATTTTCCAATGCGCAGCTCTTTGCAAAAGAGAGATATTGGCAAGGAAAAGCTGTCTTGTACCTTTGCATTTTTCTCCCAAACGAAGGACACTAGAAAGAAAATTTTAAAGCCTCCTGTTAGGCCATCATCTACACGGCATAGCCCTGAATTTTCCAATGCGCAGCTCTTTGCAATAGAGAGATATTGGCAAGGAAAAGCTGTCTTGTACCTTTGCATTTTTCTCCCAAACGAAGGACACTAGAAAGAAAATTTTAAAGCCTCCTGTTAGGCCATCATCTACACGGCATAGCCCTGAATTTTCCAATGCGCAGCTTTGTGCAAAAGAGAGATATTGGCAAGGAAAAGCTGTCTTGTACCATTGGATTTTTCTCCCAAACGAAGGACACTAGAATGAAAATTTTAAAGCCTCCTGTTAATGCTTCATATACACGGTATAGCCTTGAATTTTCCAATGCGCAGCTCTTTGCAAAAGAGAGATATTGGCAAGGAAAAGCTGTCTTGTACCTTTGCATTTTTCTCCCAAACGAAGGACACTAGAAAGAAAATGTTAAAGCCTCCTGTTAGGCCATCATCTACACGGCATAGCCCTGAATTTTCCAATGCGCAGCTCTTTGCAAAAGAGAGATATTGGCAAGGAAAAGCTGTCTTGTACCTTTGCATTTTTCTCCCAAACGAAGGTCACTAGAAAGAAAATTTTAAAGCTTCCTGTTAGGCCATCATCTACACGGCATAGCCCTGAATTTTCCAATGCGCAGCTCTTTACAAAAGAGAGATATTGGCAAGGAAAAGCTGTCTTGTACCTTTGCATTTTTCTCCCAAACGAAGGACACTAGAAAGAAAATTTTAAAGCCTCCTGTTAGGCCATCATCTACACGGCATAGCCCTGAATTTTCCAATGCGCAGCTCTTTGCAAAAGAGAGATATTGGCAAGGAAAAGCTGTCTTGTACCTTTGCATTTTTCTCCCAAACGAAGGACACTAGAAAGAAAATTTTAAAGCCTCCTGTTAGGCCATCATCTACACGGCATAGCCCTGAATTTTCCAATGCGCAGCTCTTTGCAAAAGAGAGATATTGGCAAGGAAAAGCTGTCTTGTACCTTTGCATTTTTCTCCCAAACGAAGGACACTAGAAAGAAAATTTTAAAGCCTCCTGTTAGGCCATCATCTACACGGCATAGCCCTGAATTTTCCAATGCGCAGCTCTTTGCAAAAGAGAGATATTGGCAAGGAAAAGCTGTCTTGTACCTTTGCATTTTTCTCCCAAACGAAGGACACTAGAAAGAAAATTTTAAAGCCTCCTGTTAGGCCATCATCTACACGGCATAGCCCTGAATTTTCCAATGCGCAGCTCTTTGCAAAAGAGAGATATTGGCAAGGAAAAGCTGTCTTGTACCTTTGCATTTTTCTCCCAAACGAAGGACACTAGAAAGAAAATTTTAAAGCCTCCTGTTAGGCCATCATCTACACGGCATAGCCCTGAATTTTCCAATGCGCAGCTCTTTGCAAAAGAGAGATATTGGCAAGGAAAAGCTGTCTTGTACCTTTGCATTTTTCTCCCAAACGAAGGACACTAGAAAGAAAATTTTAAAGCCTCCTGTTAGGCCATCATCTACACGGCATAGCCCTGAATTTTCCAATGCGCAGCTCTTTGCAATAGAGAGATATTGGCAAGGAAAAGCTGTCTTGTACCTTTGCATTTTTCTCCCAAACGAAGGACACTAGAAAGAAAATTTTAAAGCCTCCTGTTAGGCCATCATCTACACGGCATAGCCCTGAATTTTCCAATGCGCAGCTTTGTGCAAAAGAGAGATATTGGCAAGGAAAAGCTGTCTTGTACCATTGGATTTTTCTCCCAAACGAAGGACACTAGAATGAAAATTTTAAAGCCTCCTGTTAATGCTTCATATACACGGTATAGCCTTGAATTTTCCAATGCGCAGCTCTTTGCAAAAGAGAGATATTGGCAAGGAAAAGCTGTCTTGTACCTTTGCATTTTTCTCCCAAACGAAGGACACTAGAAAGAAAATGTTAAAGCCTCCTGTTAGGCCATCATCTACACGGCATAGCCCTGAATTTTCCAATGCGCAGCTCTTTGCAAAAGAGAGATATTGGCAAGGAAAAGCTGTCTTGTACCTTTGCATTTTTCTCCCAAACGAAGGACACTAGAAAGAAAATTTTAAAGCCTCCTGTTAGGCCATCATCTACACGGCATAGCCCTGAATTTTCCAATGCGCAGCTCTTTGCAAAAGAGAGATATTGGCAAGGAAAAGCTGTCTTGTACCTTTGCATTTTTCTCCCAAACGAAGGACACTAGAAAGAAAATTTTAAAGCCTCCTGTTAGGCCATCATCTACACGGCATAGCCCTGAATTTTCCAATGCGCAGCTCTTTGCAAAAGAGAGATATTGGCAAGGAAAAGCTGTCTTGTACCTTTGCATTTTTCTCCCAAACGAAGGACACTAGAAAGAAAATTTTAAAGCCTCCTGTTAGGCCATCATCTACACGGCATAGCCCTGAATTTTCCAATGCGCAGCTCTTTGCAAAAGAGAGATATTGGCAAGGAAAAGCTGTCTTGTACCTTTGCATTTTTCTCCCAAACGAAGGACACTAGAAAGAAAATTTTAAAGCCTCCTGTTAGGCCATCATCTACACGGCATAGCCCTGAATTTTCCAATGCGCAGCTCTTTGCAATAGAGAGATATTGGCAAGGAAAAGCTGTCTTGTACCTTTGCATTTTTCTCCCAAACGAAGGACACTAGAAAGAAAATTTTAAAGCCTCCTGTTAGGCCATCATCTACACGGCATAGCCCTGAATTTTCCAATGCGCAGCTTTGTGCAAAAGAGAGATATTGGCAAGGAAAAGCTGTCTTGTACCATTGGATTTTTCTCCCAAACGAAGGACACTAGAATGAAAATTTTAAAGCCTCCTGTTAATGCTTCATATACACGGTATAGCCTTGAATTTTCCAATGCGCAGCTCTTTGCAAAAGAGAGATATTGGCAAGGAAAAGCTGTCTTGTACCTTTGCATTTTTCTCCCAAACGAAGGACACTAGAAAGAAAATGTTAAAGCCTCCTGTTAGGCCATCATCTACACGGCATAGCCCTGAATTTTCCAATGCGCAGCTCTTTGCAAAAGAGAGATATTGGCAAGGAAAAGCTGTCTTGTACCTTTGCATTTTTCTCCCAAACGAAGGTCACTAGAAAGAAAATTTTAAAGCTTCCTGTTAGGCCATCATCTACACGGCATAGCCCTGAATTTTCCAATGCGCAGCTCTTTACAAAAGAGAGATATTGGCAAGGAAAAGCTGTCTTGTACCTTTGCATTTTTCTCCCAAACGAAGGACACTAGAAAGAAAATTTTAAAGCCTCCTGTTAGGCCATCATCTACACGGCATAGCCCTGAATTTTCCAATGCGCAGCTCTTTGCAAAAGAGAGATATTGGCAAGGAAAAGCTGTCTTGTACCTTTGCATTTTTCTCCCAAACGAAGGACACTAGAAAGAAAATTTTAAAGCCTCCTGTTAGGCCATCATCTACACGGCATAGCCCTGAATTTTCCAATGCGCAGCTCTTTGCAAAAGAGAGATATTGGCAAGGAAAAGCTGTCTTGTACCTTTGCATTTTTCTCCCAAACGAAGGACACTAGAAAGAAAATTTTAAAGCCTCCTGTTAGGCCATCATCTACACGGCATAGCCCTGAATTTTCCAATGCGCAGCTCTTTGCAAAAGAGAGATATTGGCAAGGAAAAGCTGTCTTGTACCTTTGCATTTTTCTCCCAAACGAAGGACACTAGAAAGAAAATTTTAAAGCCTCCTGTTAGGCCATCATCTACACGGCATAGCCCTGAATTTTCCAATGCGCAGCTCTTTGCAAAAGAGAGATATTGGCAAGGAAAAGCTGTCTTGTACCTTTGCATTTTTCTCCCAAACGAAGGACACTAGAAAGAAAATTTTAAAGCCTCCTGTTAGGCCATCATCTACACGGCATAGCCCTGAATTTTCCAATGCGCAGCTCTTTGCAAAAGAGAGATATTGGCAAGGAAAAGCTGTCTTGTACCTTTGCATTTTTCTCCCAAACGAAGGACACTAGAAAGAAAATTTTAAAGCCTCCTGTTAGGCCATCATCTACACGGCATAGCCCTGAATTTTCCAATGCGCAGCTCTTTGCAATAGAGAGATATTGGCAAGGAAAAGCTGTCTTGTACCTTTGCATTTTTCTCCCAAACGAAGGACACTAGAAAGAAAATTTTAAAGCCTCCTGTTAGGCCATCATCTACACGGCATAGCCCTGAATTTTCCAATGCGCAGCTTTGTGCAAAAGAGAGATATTGGCAAGGAAAAGCTGTCTTGTACCATTGGATTTTTCTCCCAAACGAAGGACACTAGAATGAAAATTTTAAAGCCTCCTGTTAATGCTTCATATACACGGTATAGCCTTGAATTTTCCAATGCGCAGCTCTTTGCAAAAGAGAGATATTGGCAAGGAAAAGCTGTCTTGTACCTTTGCATTTTTCTCCCAAACGAAGGACACTAGAAAGAAAATGTTAAAGCCTCCTGTTAGGCCATCATCTACACGGCATAGCCCTGAATTTTCCAATGCGCAGCTCTTTGCAAAAGAGAGATATTGGCAAGGAAAAGCTGTCTTGTTCCTTTGCATTTTTCTCCCAAACGAAGGTCACTAGAAAGAAAATTTTAAAGCTTCCTGTTAGGCCATCATCTACACGGCATAGCCCTGAATTTTCCAATGCGCAGCTCTTTACAAAAGAGAGATATTGGCAAGGAAAAGCTGTCTTGTACCTTTGCATTTTTCTCCCAAACGAAGGACACTAGAAAGAAAATTTTAAAGCCTCCTGTTAGGCCATCATCTACACGGCATAGCCCTGAATTTTCCAATGCGCAGCTCTTTGCAAAAGAGAGATATTGGCAAGGAAAAGCTGTCTTGTACCTTTGCATTTTTCTCCCAAACGAAGGACACTAGAAAGAAAATTTTAAAGCCTCCTGTTAGGCCATCATCTACACGGCATAGCCCTGAATTTTCCAATGCGCAGCTCTTTGCAAAAGAGAGATATTGGCAAGGAAAAGCTGTCTTGTACCTTTGCATTTTTCTCCCAAACGAAGGACACTAGAAAGAAAATTTTAAAGCCTCCTGTTAGGCCATCATCTACACGGCATAGCCCTGAATTTTCCAATGCGCAGCTCTTTGCAAAAGAGAGATATTGGTAAGGAAAAGCTGTCTTGTACCTTTGCATTTTTCTCCCAAACGAAGGACACTAGAAAGAAAATTTTAAAGCCTCCTGTTGGGCCATCATCTACACGGCATAGCCTTGAATTTTCCAATGCGCAGCTCTTTGCAAAAGAGAGATATTGGCAAGGAAAAGCTGTCTTGTACCTTTGCATTTTTCTCCCAAACGAAGGACACTAGAAAGAAAATTTTAAAGCCTCCTGTTAGGCCATCATCTACACGGCATAGCCCTGAATTTTCCAATGCGCAGCTCTTTGCAAAAGAGAGATATTGGCAAGGAAAAGCTGTCTTGTACCTTTGCATTTTTCTCCCAAACGAAGGACACTAGAAAGAAAATTTTAAAGCCTCCTGTTAGGCCATCCTCTACACGGCATAGCCCTGAATTTTCCAATGCGCAGCTCTTTGCAAAAGAGAGATATTGGCAAGGAAAAGCTGTCTTGTACCTTTGCATTTTTCTCCCAAACGAAGGACACTAGAAAGAAAATTTTAAAGCCTCCTGTTAGGACATCATCTACACGGCATAGCCCTGAATTTTCCAATGCGCAGCTCTTTGCAAAAGAGAGATATTGGCAAGGAAAAGCTGTCTTGTACCTTTGCATTTTTCTCCCAAACGAAGGACACTAGAAAGAAAATTTTAAAGCCTCCTGTTAGGCCATCATCTACACGGCATAGCCCTGAATTTTCCAATGCGCAGCTCTTTGCAAAAGAGAGATATTGGCAAGGAAAAGCTGTCTTGTACCTTTGCATTTTTCTCCCAAACGAAGGACACTAGAAAGAAAATTTTAAAGCCTCCTGTTAGGCCATCATCTACACGGCATAGCCCTGAATTTTCCAATGCGCAGCTCTTTGCAAAAGAGAGATATTGGCAAGGAAAAGCTGTCTTGTACCTTTGCATTTTTCTCCCAAACGAAGGACACTAGAAAGAAAATTTTAAAGCCTCCTGTTAGGCCATCATCTACACGGCATAGCCCTGAATTTTCCAATGCGCAGCTCTTTGCAAAAGAGAGATATTGGCAAGGAAAAGCTGTCTTGTACCTTTGCATTTTTCTCCCAAACGAAGGACACTAGAAAGAAAATTTTAAAGCCTCCTGTTAGGCCATCATCTACACGGCATAGCCCTGAATTTTCCAATGCGCAGCTCTTTGCAAAAGAGAGATATTGGCAAGGAAAAGCTGTCTTGTACCTTTGCATTTTTCTCCCAAACGAAGGACACTAGAAAGAAAATTTTAAAGCCTCCTGTTAGGCCATCATCTACACGGCATAGCCCTGAATTTTCCAATGCGCAGCTCTTTGCAATAGAGAGATATTGGCAAGGAAAAGCTGTCTTGTACCTTTGCATTTTTCTCCCAAACGAAGGACACTAGAAAGAAAATTTTAAAGCCTCCTGTTAGGCCATCATCTACACGGCATAGCCCTGAATTTTCCAATGCGCAGCTTTGTGCAAAAGAGAGATATTGGCAAGGAAAAGCTGTCTTGTACCATTGGATTTTTCTCCCAAACGAAGGACACTAGAATGAAAATTTTAAAGCCTCCTGTTAATGCTTCATATACACGGTATAGCCTTGAATTTTCCAATGCGCAGCTCTTTGCAAAAGAGAGATATTGGCAAGGAAAAGCTGTCTTGTACCTTTGCATTTTTCTCCCAAACGAAGGACACTAGAAAGAAAATGTTAAAGCCTCCTGTTAGGCCATCATCTACACGGCATAGCCCTGAATTTTCCAATGCGCAGCTCTTTGCAAAAGAGAGATATTGGCAAGGAAAAGCTGTCTTGTTCCTTTGCATTTTTCTCCCAAACGAAGGTCACTAGAAAGAAAATTTTAAAGCTTCCTGTTAGGCCATCATCTACACGGCATAGCCCTGAATTTTCCAATGCGCAGCTCTTTACAAAAGAGAGATATTGGCAAGGAAAAGCTGTCTTGTACCTTTGCATTTTTCTCCCAAACGAAGGAAACTAGAAAGAAAATTTTAAAGCCTCCTGTTAGGCCATCATCTACACGGCATAGCCCTGAATTTTCCAATGCGCAGCTCTTTGCAAAAGAGAGATATTGGCAAGGAAAAGCTGTCTTGTACCTTTGCATTTTTCTCCCAAACGAAGGACACTAGAAAGAAAATTTTAAAGCCTCCTGTTAGGCCATCATCTACACGGCATAGCCCTGAATTTTCCAATGCGCAGCTCTTTGCAAAAGAGAGATATTGGCAAGGAAAAGCTGTCTTGTACCTTTGCATTTTTCTCCCAAACGAAGGACACTAGAAAGAAAATTTTAAAGCCTCCTGTTAGGCCATCATCTACACGGCATAGCCCTGAATTTTCCAATGCGCAGCTCTTTGCAAAAGAGAGATATTGGTAAGGAAAAGCTGTCTTGTACCTTTGCATTTTTCTCCCAAACGAAGGACACTAGAAAGAAAATTTTAAAGCCTCCTGTTGGGCCATCATCTACACGGCATAGCCTTGAATTTTCCAATGCGCAGCTCTTTGCAAAAGAGAGATATTGGCAAGGAAAAGCTGTCTTGTACCTTTGCATTTTTCTCCCAAACGAAGGACACTAGAAAGAAAATTTTAAAGCCTCCTGTTAGGCCATCATCTACACGGCATAGCCCTGAATTTTCCAATGCGCAGCTCTTTGCAAAAGAGAGATATTGGCAAGGAAAAGCTGTCTTGTACCTTTGCATTTTTCTCCCAAACGAAGGACACTAGAAAGAAAATTTTAAAGCCTCCTGTTAGGCCATCCTCTACACGGCATAGCCCTGAATTTTCCAATGCGCAGCTCTTTGCAAAAGAGAGATATTGGCAAGGAAAAGCTGTCTTGTACCTTTGCATTTTTCTCCCAAACGAAGGACACTAGAAAGAAAATTTTAAAGCCTCCTGTTAGGACATCATCTACACGGCATAGCCCTGAATTTTCCAATGCGCAGCTCTTTGCAAAAGAGAGATATTGGCAAGGAAAAGCTGTCTTGTACCTTTGCATTTTTCTCCCAAACGAAGGACACTAGAAAGAAAATTTTAAAGCCTCCTGTTAGGCCATCATCTACACGGCATAGCCCTGAATTTTCCAATGCGCAGCTCTTTGCAAAAGAGAGATATTGGCAAGGAAAAGCTGTCTTGTACCTTTGCATTTTTCTCCCAAACGAAGGACACTAGAAAGAAAATTTTAAAGCCTCCTGTTAGGCCATCATCTACACGGCATAGCCCTGAATTTTCCAATGCGCAGCTCTTTGCAAAAGAGAGATATTGGCAAGGAAAAGCTGTCTTGTACCTTTGCATTTTTCTCCCAAACGAAGGACACTAGAAAGAAAATTTTAAAGCCTCCTGTTAGGCCATCATCTACACGGCATAGCCCTGAATTTTCCAATGCGCAGCTCTTTGCAATAGAGAGATATTGGCAAGGAAAAGCTGTCTTGTACCTTTGCATTTTTCTCCCAAACGAAGGACACTAGAAAGAAAATTTTAAAGCCTCCTGTTAGGCCATCATCTACACGGCATAGCCCTGAATTTTCCAATGCGCAGCTTTGTGCAAAAGAGAGATATTGGCAAGGAAAAGCTGTCTTGTACCATTGGATTTTTCTCCCAAACGAAGGACACTAGAATGAAAATTTTAAAGCCTCCTGTTAATGCTTCATATACACGGTATAGCCTTGAATTTTCCAATGCGCAGCTCTTTGCAAAAGAGAGATATTGGCAAGGAAAAGCTGTCTTGTACCTTTGCATTTTTCTCCAAACGAAGGACACTAGAAAGAAAATTTTAAAGCCTCCTGTTAGGCCATCATCTACACGGCATAGCCCTGAATTTTCCAATGCGCAGCTCTTTGCAAAAGAGAGATATTGGCAAGGAAAAGCTGTCTTGTACCTTTGCATTTTTCTCCCAAACGAAGGACACTAGAAAGAAAATTTTAAAGCCTCCTGTTAGGCCATCATCTACACGGCATAGCCCTGAATTTTCCAATGCGCAGCTCTTTGCAAAAGAGAGATATTGGCAAGGAAAAGCTGTCTTGTACCTTTGCATTTTTCTCCCAAACGAAGGACACTAGAAAGAAAATTTTAAAGCCTCCTGTTAGGCCATCCTCTACACGGCATAGCCCTGAATTTTCCAATGCGCAGCTCTTTGCAAAAGAGAGATATTGGCAAGGAAAAGCTGTCTTGTACCTTTGCATTTTTCTCCCAAACGAAGGACACTAGAAAGAAAATTTAAAGCCTCCTGTTAGGACATCATCTACACGGCATAGCCCTGAATTTTCCAATGCGCAGCTCTTTGCAAAAGAGAGATATTGGCAAGGAAAAGCTGTCTTGTACCTTTGCATTTTTCTCCCAAACGAAGGACACTAGAAAGAAAATTTTAAAGCCTCCTGTTAGGCCATCATCTACACGGCATAGCCCTGAATTTTCCAATGCGCAGCTCTTTGCAAAAGAGAGATATTGGCAAGGAAAAGCTGTCTTGTACCTTTGCATTTTTCTCCCAAACGAAGGACACTAGAAAGAAAATTTTAAAGCCTCCTGTTAGGCCATCATCTACACGGCATAGCCCTGAATTTTCCAATGCGCAGCTCTTTGCAAAAGAGAGATATTGGCAAGGAAAAGCTGTCTTGTACCTTTGCATTTTTCTCCCAAACGAAGGACACTAGAAAGAAAATTTTAAAGCCTCCTGTTAGGCCATCATCTACACGGCATAGCCCTGAATTTTCCAATGCGCAGCTCTTTGCAAAAGAGAGATATTGGCAAGGAAAAGCTGTCTTGTACCTTTGCATTTTCTCCCAAACGAAGGACACTAGAAAGAAAATTTTAAAGCCTCCTGTTAGGCCATCATCTACACGGCATAGCCCTGAATTTTCCAATGCGCAGCTCTTTGCAAAAGAGAGATATTGGCAAGGAAAAGCTGTCTTGTACCTTTGCATTTTTCTCCCAAACGAAGGACACTAGAAAGAAAATTTTAAAGCCTCCTGTTAGGCCATCATCTACACGGCATAGCCCTGAATTTTCCAATGCGCAGCTCTTTGCAATAGAGAGATATTGGCAAGGAAAAGCTGTCTTGTACCTTTGCATTTTTCTCCCAAACGAAGGACACTAGAAAGAAAATTTTAAAGCCTCCTGTTAGGCCATCATCTACACGGCATAGCCCTGAATTTTCCAATGCGCAGCTTTGTGCAAAAGAGAGATATTGGCAAGGAAAAGCTGTCTTGTACCATTGGATTTTTCTCCCAAACGAAGGACACTAGAATGAAAATTTTAAAGCCTCCTGTTAATGCTTCATATACACGGTATAGCCTTGAATTTTCCAATGCGCAGCTCTTTGCAAAAGAGAGATATTGGCAAGGAAAAGCTGTCTTGTACCTTTGCATTTTTCTCCCAAACGAAGGACACTAGAAAGAAAATGTTAAAGCCTCCTGTTAGGCCATCATCTACACGGCATAGCCCTGAATTTTCCAATGCGCAGCTCTTTGCAAAAGAGAGATATTGGCAAGGAAAAGCTGTCTTGTTCCTTTGCATTTTTCTCCCAAACGAAGGTCACTAGAAAGAAAATTTTAAAGCTTCCTGTTAGGCCATCATCTACACGGCATAGCCCTGAATTTTCCAATGCGCAGCTCTTTACAAAAGAGAGATATTGGCAAGGAAAAGCTGTCTTGTACCTTTGCATTTTTCTCCCAAACGAAGGACACTAGAAAGAAAATTTTAAAGCCTCCTGTTAGGACATCATCTACACGGCATAGCCCTGAATTTTCCAATGCGCAGCTCTTTGCAAAAGAGAGATATTGGCAAGGAAAAGCTGTCTTGTACCTTTGCATTTTTCTCCCAAACGAAGGACACTAGAAAGAAAATTTTAAAGCCTCCTGTTAGGCCATCATCTACACGGCATAGCCCTGAATTTTCCAATGCGCAGCTCTTTGCAAAAGAGAGATATTGGCAAGGAAAAGCTGTCTTGTACCTTTGCATTTTTCTCCCAAACGAAGGACACTAGAAAGAAAATTTTAAAGCCTCCTGTTAGGCCATCATCTACACGGCATAGCCCTGAATTTTCCAATGCGCAGCTCTTTGCAAAAGAGAGATATTGGCAAGGAAAAGCTGTCTTGTACCTTTGCATTTTTCTCCCAAACGAAGGACACTAGAAAGAAAATTTTAAAGCCTCCTGTTAGGCCATCATCTACACGGCATAGCCCTGAATTTTCCAATGCGCAGCTCTTTGCAATAGAGAGATATTGGCAAGGAAAAGCTGTCTTGTACCTTTGCATTTTTCTCCCAAACGAAGGACACTAGAAAGAAAATTTTAAAGCCTCCTGTTAGGCCATCATCTACACGGCATAGCCCTGAATTTTCCAATGCGCAGCTTTGTGCAAAAGAGAGATATTGGCAAGGAAAAGCTGTCTTGTACCATTGGATTTTTCTCCCAAACGAAGGACACTAGAATGAAAATTTTAAAGCCTCCTGTTAATGCTTCATATACACGGTATAGCCTTGAATTTTCCAATGCGCAGCTCTTTGCAAAAGAGAGATATTGGCAAGGAAAAGCTGTCTTGTACCTTTGCATTTTTCTCCCAAACGAAGGACACTAGAAAGAAAATTTAAAGCCTCCTGTTAGGCCATCATCTACACGGCATAGCCCTGAATTTTCCAATGCGCAGCTCTTTGCAAAAGAGAGATATTGGCAAGGAAAGCTGTCTTGTACCTTTGCATTTTTCTCCCAAACGAAGGACACTAGAAAGAAAATTTTAAAGCCTCCTGTTAGGCCATCATCTACACGGCATAGCCCTGAATTTTCCAATGCGCAGCTCTTTGCAAAAGAGAGATATTGGCAAGGAAAAGCTGTCTTGTACCTTTGCATTTTTCTCCCAAACGAAGGACACTAGAAAGAAAATTTTAAAGCCTCCTGTTAGGCCATCATCTACACGGCATAGCCCTGAATTTTCCAATGCGCAGCTCTTTGCAAAAGAGAGATATTGGTAAGGAAAAGCTGTCTTGTACCTTTGCATTTTTCTCCCAAACGAAGGACACTAGAAAGAAAATTTTAAAGCCTCCTGTTGGGCCATCATCTACACGGCATAGCCTTGAATTTTCCAATGCGCAGCTCTTTGCAAAAGAGAGATATTGGCAAGGAAAAGCTGTCTTGTACCTTTGCATTTTTCTCCCAAACGAAGGACACTAGAAAGAAAATTTTAAAGCCTCCTGTTAGGCCATCATCTACACGGCATAGCCTGAATTTTCCAATGCGCAGCTCTTTGCAAAAGAGAGATATTGGCAAGGAAAAGCTGTCTTGTACCTTTGCATTTTTCTCCCAAACGAAGGACACTAGAAAGAAAATTTTAAAGCCTCCTGTTAGGCCATCCTCTACACGGCATAGCCCTGAATTTTCCAATGCGCAGCTCTTTGCAAAAGAGAGATATTGGCAAGGAAAAGCTGTCTTGTACCTTTGCATTTTTCTCCCAAACGAAGGACACTAGAAAGAAAATTTTAAAGCCTCCTGTTAGGACATCATCTACACGGCATAGCCCTGAATTTTCCAATGCGCAGCTCTTTGCAAAAGAGAGATATTGGCAAGGAAGCTTGGAGAGGGGGGGGGGGGGAGGGATAGGTGAAGGGTGGCAAAAAAAAAAGAAAAAAAAAAAAAAAAAAAAAAAAAAAAAAAAAAAAAAAAAAAAAAAAAAAAAAAAAAAAAAAAAAAAAAAAAAAAAAAAAAAAAAAAAAAAAAAAAAAAAAAAAAAAAAAAAAAAAAAAAAAAGCTGTCTTGTACCCTTTGCATTTTTCTCCCAAACGAAGGACACTAGAAATAAAATTT
>NW_026967872.1:102500-163338 GCF_028390025.1 Pseudophryne corroboree | reverse complement strand
ATTATACCATGGACAGGGTCAGGATACAGTGTGTGTGATAGTGGAGGATATTATACCATGGACAGGGTCAGGATACAGTGTGTGTGATAGTGGGGAGGATATTATACCATGGACAGGGTCAGGATACAGTGTGTGTGATAGTGGGAGGATATTATACCATGGACAGGGTCAGGATACAGTGTGTGTGATAGTGGGGAGGATATTATACCATGGACAGGGTCAGGATACAGTGTGTGTGATAGTGGGAGGATATTATACCATGGACAGGGTCAGGATACAGTGTGTGTGATAGTGGAGGATATTATACCATGGACAGGGTCAGGATACAGTGTGTGTGATAGTGGGGAGGATATTATACCATGGACAGGGTCAGGATACAGTGTGTGTGATAGTGGGGGGATATTATACCATGGACAGGGTCAGGATACAGTGTGTGTGATAGTGGGGGATATTATACCATGGACAGGGTCAGGATACAGTGTGTGTGATAGTGGGAGGATATTATACCATGGACAGGGTCAGGATACAGTGTGTGTGATAGTGGGAGGATATTATACCATGGACAGGGTCAGGATACAGTGTGTGTGATAGTGGGAGGATATTATACCATGGACAGGGTCAGGATACAGTGTGTGTGATAGTGGGAGGATATTATACCATGGACAGGGTCAGGATACAGTGTGTGTGATAGTGGGGAGGATATTATACCATGGACAGGGTCAGGATACAGTGTGTGTGATAGTGTGAGGATATTATACCATTGACAGGGTCAGGATACAGCGTGTGTGATAGTGGGAGGATATTATACCATGGACAGGGTCAGGATACAGTGTGTGTGATATTGGGGGGAGGATATTATACCATGGACAGGGTCAGGATACAGCGTGTGTGATAGTGGGGGGAGGATATTATACCATGGACAGGGTCAGGATACAGTGTGTGTGATAGTGGGGAGTATATTATACCATGGACAGGGTCAGGATACAGTGTGTGTGATAGTGGGAGGATATTATACCATGGACAGGGTCAGGATACAGCGTGTGTGATAGTGGGAGGATATTATACCATGGACAGGGTCAGGATACAGTGTGTGTGATAGTGGGGAGGATATTATACCATGGACAGGGTCAGGATACAGTGTGTGTGATAGTGGGGAGGATATTATACCATGGACAGGGTCAGGATACAGTGTGTGTGATAGTGTGAGGATATTATACCATGGACAGGGTCAGGATACAGTGTGTGTGATAGTGGGGGGGGATATTATACCATGGACAGGGTCAGGATACAGTGTGTGTGATAGTGGGAGGATATTATACCATGGACAGGGTCAGGATACAGAGTGTGTGATAGTGGGGAGGATATTATACCATGGACAGGGTCAGGATACAGTGTGTGTGATAGTGGGGGGAGGATATTATACCATGGACAGGGTCAGGATACAGTGTGTGTGATAGTGGGAGGATATTATACCATGGACAGGGTCAGGATACAGCGTGTGTGATAGTGGGGGGATATTATACCATGGACAGGGTCAGGATACAGTGTGTGTGATAGTGGGGAGGATATTATACCATGGACAGGGTCAGGATACAGTGTGTGTGATAGTGGGAGGATATTATACCATGGACAGTGTCAGGATACAGTGTGTGTGATAGTGGGAGGATATTATACCATGGACAGGGTCAGGATACAGCGTGTGTGATAGTGGGGAGGATATTATACCATGGACAGGGTCAGGATACAGTGTGTGTGATAGTGGAGGATATTATACCATGGACAGGGTCAGGATACAGTGTGTGTGATAGTGGGGAGGATATTATACCATGGACAGGGTCAGGATACAGTGTGTGTGATAGTGGGGGAGGATATTATACCATGGACAGGGTCAGGATACAGCGTGTGTGATAGTGGGGGAGGATATTATACCATGGACAGGGTCAGGATACAGTGTGTGTGATAGTGGGGGAGGATATTATACCATGGACAGGGTCAGGATACAGCGTGTGTGATAGTGGAGGATATTATACCATGGACAGGGTCAGGATACAGTGTGTGTGATAGTGGGGAGGATATTATACCATGGACAGGGTCAGGATACAGTGTGTGTGATAGTGGGAGGATATTATACCATGGACAGGGTCAGGATACAGTGTGTGTGATAGTGGGGGAGGATATTATACCATGGACAGGGTCAGGATACAGTGTGTGTGATAGTGGGGAGGATATTATACCATGGACAGGGTCAGGATACAGTGGGGGAAATTTACTAAGCTCCCGATTTTGACCGAGATGCCGTTTTTTCATCAAAGTGTCATCTCGGTAATTTACTAAGCACTAATCACGGCAGTGATGAGGGCATTCGTAATTTTTTGCAAGTTCAGGTAAAAAATTACGAATGAATACACCATCGGTCAAAACGCGGCTGTTTAAGTATGAATCTCGGTCATTTACTAAGAAGTGCAAAGCAAAAAAAGAACAAACACTGCCGTGAAAAATTACAACTCGTAAAAAAGTGCTAAAAAAAAACAGACCTGCTTTTTTTATTCGTGATTGGATAGGCATGCACGGATCCATGAGATCCGTGCATGTATATCAGTGGGAAGGGGTGGGAAAGTTGTTATTTTATTAAAAAAAATTGCGTGGGGTCCCCCCTCCTAAGCATAACCAGCCTCGGGCTCTTTGAGCCGATCCTGGTTGCAGAAATATGGGGAAAAAATTGTCAGGGGTTCCCCCATATTTAAGCAACCAGCATCGGGCTCTGCGCCTGGTCCTGGTCCCAAAAATACGGGGGACAAAAAGAGTAGGGGTCCCCCGTATTTTTAAAACCAGCACCGGGCTCCACTAGCTGGACAGATAATGCCACAGCCGGGGGTCACTTTTATATAGTGCCCTGCGGCCGTGGCATCAAAAATCCAACTAGTCACTCCTGGCCGGGGTACCCTGGGGGAGTGGGGACCCCTTCAATCAAGGGGTCCCCCCCCCCAGCCACCCAAGGGCCAGGGGTGAAGCCCGAGGCTGTCCCCCCCCATCCAATGGGCTGCGGATGGGGAGGCTGATAGCCTTTGTTGTAAAAGAAAAGATATTGTTTTTAGTAGCAGTACTACAAGGCCCAGCAAGCCTCCCCCGCATGCTGGTACTTGGAGAACCACAAGTACCAGCATGCGACGGAAAAACGGGCCCGCTGGTACCTGTAGTACTACTACTAAAAAAATACCCAAAAAAAAGACAAGACACACACACCGTGAAAGTATAATTTTATTACATACATACACACATACATACATACTTACCTTAAGTTCCCACGCAGGTCGGTCCTCTTCTCCAGTAGAATCCAAGGGGTACCTGTTGAAGAAATTATACTCACGAGATCCAGGGGTCCAGGCTCCTCGGGAAATCCAGGGGTAATCCACGTACTTGCATAAAATAAGAAAACGGAAAGC
The DNA here is from genome assembly GCF_028390025.1 of Pseudophryne corroboree. Lineage (NCBI taxonomy): Eukaryota > Metazoa > Chordata > Amphibia > Anura > Myobatrachidae > Pseudophryne > Pseudophryne corroboree. Next base: position 159,895 of record NW_026967872.1, on the reverse strand, counting down.
CGAGCCACGAACTGAAAGGGGCCCCATGTTTTCACATGGGACTCCTTTCCACGAATGCCAGAAACCCACTCTGACTGATGTCTAAGTGGGTTTCTTCAGCCAATCAGGGAGCGCCACGTTGTAGCACTCTCCTGATCAGCTGTGTGGTCCTCACTGACAGGCAGCACACGGCAGTGTTACAATGTAGCGCCTATGCGCTACATTGTAACCAATGATGGGAACTTTCTGCTCAGCGGTGACGTCACTTTAGGTCAACCGCAGGGCAGAAAGTTCCCATCATTGGTTACAATGGAGCGCATAGGCGCTACATTGTAACACTGCCGTGTGCTGCCTGTCAGTGAGGACAGGAGCACACAGCTGATCAGGAGAGTGCTACAACGTGGCGCTCCCTGATTGGCTGAAGAAACCCACTTAGACATCAGTCAGAGTGGGTTTCTGGCATTCGTGGAAAGGAGTCCCATGTGAAAACATGGGGCCCCTTTCAGTTCGTGGCTCGGCTTTCCGTTTTCTTATTTTATGCAAGTACGTGGATTACCCCTGGATTTCCCGAGGAGCCTGGACCCCTGGATCTCGTGAGTATAATTTCTTCAACAGGTACCCCTTGGATTCTACTGGAGAAGAGGACCGACCTGCGTGGGAACTTAAGGTAAGTATGTATGTATGTGTGTATGTATGTAATAAAATTATACTTTCACGGTGTGTGTGTCTTGTCTTTTTTTGGGTATTTTTTTAGTAGTAGTACTACAGGTACCAGCGGGCCCGTTTTTCCGTCGCATGCTGGTACTTGTGGTTCTCCAAGTACCAGCATGCGGGGGAGGCTTGCTGGGCCTTGTAGTACTGCTACTAAAAACAATATCTTTTCTTTTACAACAAAGGCTATCAGCCTCCCCATCCGCAGCCCATTGGATGGGGGGGGGACAGCCTCGGGCTTCACCCCTGGCCCTTGGGTGGCTGGGGGGGGGGGACCCCTTGATTGAAGGGGTCCCCACTCCCCCAGGGTACCCCGGCCAGGAGTGACTAGTTGGATTTTTGATGCCACGGCCGCAGGGCACTATATAAAAGTGACCCCCGGCTGTGGCATTATCTGTCCAGCTAGTGGAGCCCGGTGCTGGTTTTAAAAATACGGGGGACCCCTACTCTTTTTGTCCCCCGTATTTTTGGGACCAGGACCAGGCGCAGAGCCCGATGCTGGTTGCTTAAATATGGGGGAACCCCTGTCATTTTTTTCCCCATATTTCTGCAACCAGGATCGGCTCAAAGAGCCCGAGGCTGGTTATGCTTAGGAGGGGGGACCCCACGCATTTTTTTTAATTATTTTACAGTGTTTAATTAAAAAAAAAAAAAATAAGAACCCCAGCACGGATCACACAGATCCGGCCGAGATTGATTGTAAAAAAAAACGGCAGTGTTTTGCTAATCACTGCCGTAAAAATAGGTTAAAAAAAACGAATGACATCGACATCGGAAGAAAAGAAAAACCCGAATACGACAGCTTAGTAAATCCATCGTAATCAATTCAAAAAGTTGCAGTTTTACACTGTCGATGTCATTCGTGATTGAACTTTGACCTTTTTTCGGAAATTACGAATCTTAGTAAATGTACCCCCGTGTGTGTGATAGTGGGGGAGGATATTATACCATGGACAGGGTCAGGATACAGTGTGTGTGATAGTGGGGAGGATATTATACCATGGACAGGGTCAGGATACAGTGTGTGTGATAGTGGGAGGATATTATACCATGGACAGGGTCAGGATACAGTGTGTGTGATAGTGGGGAGTATATTATACCATGGACAGGGTCAGGATACAGTGTGTGTGATAGTGGGAGGATATTATACCATGGACAGGGTCAGGATACAGCGTGTGTGATAGTGGGGAGGATATTATACCATGGACAGGGTCAGGATACAGTGTGTGTGATAGTGGGGAGGATATTATACCATGGACAGGGTCAGGATACAGTGTGTGTGATAGTGGGGAGGATATTATACCATGGACAGGGTCAGGATACAGCGTGTGTGATAGTGGGAGGATATTATACCATGGACAGGGTCAGGATACAGTGTGTGTGATAGTGGGGAGGATATTATACCATGGACAGGGTCAGGATACAGTGTGTGTGATAGTGGGGGGAGGATATTATACCATGGACAGGGTCAGGATACAGCGTGTGTGATAGTGGGAGGATATTATACCATGGACAGGGTCAGGATACAGTGTGTGTGATAGTGGGGGGAGGATATTATACCATGGACAGGGTCAGGATACAGCGTGTGTGATAGTGGGAGGATATTATACCATGGACAGGGTCAGGATACAGCGTGTATGATAGTGGGAGGATATTATACCATGGACAGGGTCAGGATACAGTGTGAGTGATAGTGGGGATGATATTATACCATGGACAGGGTCAGGATACAGTGTGTGTGATAGTGGGGAGGATATTATACCATGGACAGGGTCAGGATACAGTGTGTGTGATAGTGGGAGGATATTATACCATGGACAGGGTCAGGATACAGTGTGTGTGATAGTGGGGAGGATATTATACCATGGACAGGGTCAGGATACAGTGTGTGTGATAGTGGGGGAGGATATTATACCATGGACAGGGTCAGGATACAGCGTGTGTGATAGTGGGGGGAGGATATTATACCATGGACAGGGTCAGGATACAGTGTGTGTGATAGTGGGGAGGATATTATACCATGGACAGGGTCAGGATACAGTGTGTGTGATAGTGGGGGAGGATATTATACCATGGACAGGGTCAGGATACAGCGTGTGTGATAGTGGGGGGAGGATATTATACCATGTACAGGGTCAGGATACAGCGTGTGTGATAGTGGGGGGGATATTATACCATGGACAGGGTCAGGATACAGTGTGTGTGATAGTGGGGAGGATATTATACCATGGACAGGGTCAGGATACAGTGTGTGTGATAGTGGGGAGGATATTATGCCATGGACAGGGTCAGGATACAGCGTGTGTGATAGTGGGAGGATATTATACCATGGACAGGGTCAGGATACAGTGTGTGTGATAGTGGGGAGGATATTATACCATGGACAGGGTCAGGATACAGTGTGTGTGATAGTGGGAGGATATTATACCATGGACAGGATCAGGATACAGTGTGTGTGATAGTGGGGGGAGGATATTATACCATGGACAGGGTCAGGATACAGTGTGTGTGATAGTGGGAGGATATTATACCATGGACAGGGTCAGGATACAGTGTGTGTGATAGTGGGAGGATATTATACCATGGACAGGGTCAGGATACAGTGTGTGTGATAGTGGGGAGGATATTATACCATGGACAGGGTCAGGATACAGTGTGTGTGATAGTGGGGGAGGATATTATACCATGGACAGGGTCAGGATACAGCGTGTGTGATAGTGGGAGGATATTATACCATGGACAGGGTCAGGATACAGCGTGTGTGATAGTGGGGGGGATATTATACCATGGACAGGGTCAGGATACAGTGTGTGTGATAGTGGGGGAGGATATTATACCATGGACAGGGTCAGGATACAGTGTGTGTGATAGTGGGGGGAGGATATTATACCATGGACAGGGTCAGGATACAGTGTGTGTGATAGTGGGAGGATATTATACCATGGACAGGGTCAGGATACAGTGCGTGTGATAGTGGGGGGAGGATTATACCATGGACAGGGTCAGGATACAGTGTGTGTGATAGTGGGGGGGGGGGATATTATACCATGGACAGGGTCAGGATACAGTGTGTGTGATAGTGGGGGAGGATATTATACCATGGACAGGGTCAGGATACAGTGTGTGTGATAGTGGGGGGAGGATATTATACCATGGACAGGGTCAGGATACAGTGTGTGTGATAGTGGGGGAGGATATTATACCATGGACAGGGTCAGGATACAGTGTGTGTGATAGTGGGGGAGGATATTATACCATGGACAGGGTCAGGATACAGCGTGTGTGATAGTGGGGGGAGGATATTATACCATGGACAGGGTCAGGATACAGTGTGTGTGATAGTGGGAGGATATTATACCATGGACAGGGTCAGGATACAGTGTGTGTGATAGTGGGAGGATATTATACCATGGACAGGGTCAGGATACAGAGTGTGTGATAGTGGGGGGAGGATATTATACCATGGACAGGGTCAGGATACAGTGTGTGTGATAGTGGGGGGAGGATATTATACAATGGACAGGGTCAGGATACAGTGTGTGTGATAGTGGGAGGATATTATACCATGGACAGGGTCAGGATACAGTGTGTGTGATAGTGGGAGGATATTATACCATGGACAGGGTCAGGATACAGTGTGTGTGATAGTGGGAGGATATTATACCATGGACAGGGTCAGGATACAGTGTGTGTGATAGTGGGAGGATATTATACCATGGACAGGGTCAGGATACAGTGTGTGTGATAGTGGGGAGGATATTATACCATGGACAGGGTCAGGATACAGTGTGTGTGATAGTGTGAGGATATTATACCATGGACAGGGTCAGGATACAGCGTGTGTGATAGTGGGAGGATATTATACCATGGACAGGGTCAGGATACAGTGTGTGTGATATTGGGGGGAGGATATTATACCATGGACAGGGTCAGGATACAGCGTGTGTGATAGTGGGGGAGGATATTATACCATGGACAGGGTCAGGATACAGTGTGTGTGATAGTGGGGAGTATATTATACCATGGACAGGGTCAGGATACAGTGTGTGTGATAGTGGGAGGATATTATACCATGGACAGGGTCAGGATACAGCGTGTGTGATAGTGTGAGGATATTATACCATGGACAGGGTCAGGATACAGCGTGTGTGATAGTGGGAGGATATTATACCATGGACAGGGTCAGGATACAGTGTGTGTGATAGTGGAGGATATTATACCATGGACAGGGTCAGGATACAGTGTGTGTGATAGTGGGGGGATATTATACCATGGACAGGGTCAGGATACAGTGTGTGTGATAGTGGGGAGGATATTATACCATGGACAGGGTCAGGATACAGTGTGTGTGATAGTGGAGGATATTATACCATGGACAGGGTCAGGATACAGTGTGTGTGATAGTGGGGGGATATTATACCATGGACAGGGTCAGGATACAGTGTGTGTGATAGTGGGGAGGATATTATACCATGGACAGGGTCAGGATACAGCGTGTGTGATAGTGGGGAGGATATTATACCATGGACAGGGTCAGGATACAGTGTGTGTGATAGTGGAGGATATTATACCATGGACAGGGTCAGGATACAGTGTGTGTGATAGTGGGGGGATATTATACCATGGACAGGGTCAGGATACAGTGTGTGTGATAGTGGGGAGGATATTATACCATGGACAGGGTCAGGATACAGTGTGTGTGATAGTGGGGGGATATTATACCATGGACAGGGTCAGGATACAGTGTGTGTGATAGTGGGGAGGATATTATACCATGGACAGGGTCAGGATACAGCGTGTGTGATAGTGGGGAGGATATTATACCATGGACAGGGTCAGGATACAGCGTGTGTGATAGTGGGGAGGATATTATACCATGGACAGGGTCAGGATACAGTGTGTGTGATAGTGGAGGATATTATACCATGGACAGGGTCAGGATACAGTGTGTGTGATAGTGGGGAGGATATTATACCATGGACAGGGTCAGGATACAGTGTGTGTGATAGTGGGGGGAGGATATTATACCATGGACAGGGTCAGGATACAGCGTGTGTGATAGTGGGGGGAGGATATTATACCATGGACAGGGTCAGGATACAGTGTGTGTGATAGTGGGGGAGGATATTATACCATGGACAGGGTCAGGATACAGTGTGTGTGATAGTGGGAGGATATTATACCATGGACAGGGTCAGGATACAGTGTGTGTGATAGTGGGGGAGGATATTATACCATGGACAGGGTCAGGATACAGTGTGTGTGATAGTGGGGAGGATATTATACCATGGACAGGGTCAGGATACAGTGGGGGAAATTTACTAAGCTCCCGATTTTGACCGAGATGCCGTTTTTTCATCAAAGTGTCATCTCGGTAATTTACTAAGCACTAATCACGGCAGTGATGAGGGCATTCGTAATTTTTTGCAAGTTCAGGTAAAAAATTACGAATGAATACACCATCGGTCAAAACGCGGCTGTTTAAGTATGAATCTCGGTCATTTACTAAGAAGTGCAAAGCAAAAAAAGAACAAACACTGCCGTGAAAAATTACAACTCGTAAAAAAGTGCTAAAAAAAAACAGACCTGCTTTTTTTATTCGTGATTGGATAGGCATGCACGGATCCATGAGATCCGTGCATGTATATCAGTGGGAAGGGGTGGGAAAGTTGTTATTTTATTAAAAAAAATTGCGTGGGGTCCCCCCTCCTAAGCATAACCAGCCTCGGGCTCTTTGAGCCGATCCTGGTTGCAGAAATATGGGGAAAAAATTGTCAGGGGTTCCCCCGTATTTAAGCAACCAGCATCGGGCTCTGCGCCTGGTCCTGGTCCCAAAAATACGGGGGACAAAAAGAGTAGGGGTCCCCCGTATTTTTAAAACCAGCACCGGGCTCCACTAGCTGGACAGATAATGCCACAGCCGGGGGTCACTTTTATATAGTGCCCTGCGGCCGTGGCATCAAAAATCCAACTAGTCACTCCTGGCCGGGGTACCCTGGGGGAGTGGGGACCCCTTCAATCAAGGTATCCCCCCCCCCAGCCACCCAAGGGCCAGGGGTGAAGCCCGAGGCTGTCCCCCCCCATCCAATGGGCTGCGGATGGGGAGGCTGATAGCCTTTGTTGTAAAAGAAAAGATATTGTTTTTAGTAGCAGTACTACAAGGCCCAGCAAGCCTCCCCCGCATGCTGGTACTTGGAGAACCACAAGTACCAGCATGCGACGGAAAAACGGGCCCGCTGGTACCTGTAGTACTACTACTAAAAAAATACCCAAAAAAAAGACAAGACACACACACCGTGAAAGTATAATTTTATTACATACATACACACATACATACATACTTACCTTAAGTTCCCACGCAGGTCGGTCCTCTTCTCCAGTAGAATCCAAGGGGTACCTGTTGAAGAAATTATACTCACGAGATCCAGGGGTCCAGGCTCCTCGGGAAATCCAGGGGTAATCCACGTACTTGCATAAAATAAGAAAACGGAAAGCCGAGCCACGAACTGAAAGGGGCCCCATGTTTTCACATGGGACTCCTTTCCACGAATGCCAGAAACCCACTCTGACTGATGTCTAAGTGGGTTTCTTCAGCCAATCAGGGAGCGCCACGTTGTAGCACTCTCCTGATCAGCTGTGTGGTCCTCACTGACAGGCAGCACACGGCAGTGTTACAATGTAGCGCCTATGCGCTACATTGTAACCAATGATGGGAACTTTCTGCTCAGCGGTGACATCACTTTAGGTCAACCGCAGGGCAGAAAGTTCCCATCATTGGTTACAATGGAGCGCATAGGCGCTACATTGTAACACTGCCGTGTGCTGCCTGTCAGTGAGGACAGGAGCACACAGCTGATCAGGAGAGTGCTACAACGTGGCGCTCCCTGATTGGCTGAAGAAACCCACTTAGACATCAGTCAGAGTGGGTTTCTGGCATTCGTGGAAAGGAGTCCCATGTGAAAACATGGGGCCCCTTTCAGTTCGTGGCTCGGCTTTCCATTTTCTTATTTTATGCAAGTACGTGGATTACCCCTGGATTTCCCGAGGAGCCTGGACCCCTGGATCTCGTGAGTATAATTTCTTCAACAGGTACCCCTTGGATTCTACTGGAGAAGAGGACCGACCTGCGTGGGAACTTAAGGTAAGTATGTATGTATGTGTGTATGTATGTAATAAAATTATACTTTCACGGTGTGTGTGTCTTGTCTTTTTTTGGGTATTTTTTTAGTAGTAGTACTACAGGTACCAGCGGGCCCGTTTTTCCGTCGCATGCTGGTACTTGTGGTTCTCCAAGTACCAGCATGCGGGGGAGGCTTGCTGGGCCTTGTAGTACTGCTACTAAAAACAATATCTTTTCTTTTACAACAAAGGCTATCAGCCTCCCCATCCGCAGCCCATTGGATGGGGGGGGACAGCCTCGGGCTTCACCCCTGGCCCTTGGGTGGCTGGGGGGGGGGGACCCCTTGATTGAAGGGGTCCCCACTCCCCCAGGGTACCCCGGCCAGGAGTGACTAGTTGGATTTTTGATGCCACGGCCGCAGGGCACTATATAAAAGTGACCCCCGGCTGTGGCATTATCTGTCCAGCTAGTGGAGCCCGGTGCTGGTTTTAAAAATACGGGGGACCCCTACTCTTTTTGTCCCCCGTATTTTTGGGACCAGGACCAGGCGCAGAGCCCGATGCTGGTTGCTTAAATATGGGGGAACCCCTGTCATTTTTTTTCCCATATTTCTGCAACCAGGATCGGCTCAAAGAGCCCGAGGCTGGTTATGCTTAGGAGGGGGGACCCCACGCATTTTTTTAAATTATTTTACAGTGTTTAATTAAAAAAAAAAAAAATAAGAACCCCAGCACGGATCACACAGATCCGGCCGAGATTGATTGTAAAAAAAAACGGCAGTGTTTTGCTAATCACTGCCGTAAAAATAGGTTAAAAAAAACGAATGACATCGACATCGGAAGGAAAGAAAAACCCGAATACGACAGCTTAGTAAATCCATCGTAATCAATTCAAAAAGTTGCAGTTTTACACTGTCGATGTCATTCGTGATTGAACTTTGACCTTTTTTCGGAAATTACGAATCTTAGTAAATGTACCCCCGTGTGTGTGATAGTGGGGGAGGATATTATACCATGGACAGGGTCAGGATACAGTGTGTGTGATAGTGGGAGGATATTATACCATGGACAGGGTCAGGATACAGTGTGTGTGATAGTGGGGAGTATATTATACCATGGACAGGGTCAGGATACAGTGTGTGTGATAGTGGGAGGATATTATACCATGGACAGGGTCAGGATACAGCGTGTGTGATAGTGGGAGGATATTATACCATGGACAGGGTCAGGATACAGTGTGTGTGATAGTGGGGAGGATATTATACCATGGACAGGGTCAGGATACAGTGTGTGTGATAGTGGGGAGGATATTATACCATGGACAGGGTCAGGATACAGCGTGTGTGATAGTGGGAGGATATTATACCATGGACAGGGTCAGGATACAGCGTGTGTGATAGTGGGAGGATATTATACCATGGACAGGGTCAGGATACAGTGTGTGTGATAGTGGGGGGGGATATTATACCATGGACAGGGTCAGGATACAGCGTGTGTGATAGTGGGAGGATATTATACCATGGACAGGGTCAGGATACAGCGTGTGTGATAGTGGGAGGATATTATACCATGGACAGGGTCAGGATACAGTGTGTGTGATAGTGGGGGGAGGATATTATACCATGGACAGGGTCAGGATACAGCGTGTGTGATAGTGGGAGGATATTATACCATGGACAGGGTCAGGATACAGCGTGTATGATAGTGGGAGGATATTATACCATGGACAGGGTCAGGATACAGTGTGAGTGATAGTGGGGAGGATATTATACCATGGACAGGGTCAGGATACAGTGTGTGTGATAGTGGGGAGGATATTATACCATGGACAGGGTCAGGATACAGTGTGTGTGATAGTGGGAGGATATTATACCATGGACAGGGTCAGGATACAGTGTGTGTGATAGTGGGGAGGATATTATACCATGGACAGGGTCAGGATACAGTGTGTGTGATAGTGGGGGAGGATATTATACCATGGACAGGGTCAGGATACAGCGTGTGTGATAGTGGGGGGAGGATATTATACCATGGACAGGGTCAGGATACAGTGTGTGTGATAGTGGGGGGAGGATATTATACCATGGACAGGGTCAGGATACAGTGTGTGTGATAGTGGAGGATATTATACCATGGACAGGGTCAGGATACAGTGTGTGTGATAGTGGGGGGGGGGATATTATACCATGGACAGGGTCAGGATACAGTGTGTGTGATAGTGGGGGGGGGGGATATTATACCATGGACAGGGTCAGGATACAGTGTGTGTGATAGTGGGGGAGGATATTATACCATGGACAGGGTCAGGATACAGTGTGTGTGATAGTGGGGGATATTATACCATGGACAGGGTCAGGATACAGCGTGTGTGATAGTGGGGAGGATATTATACCATGGACAGGGTCAGGATACAGTGTGTGTGATAGTGGGGGATATTATACCATGGACAGGGTCAGGATACAGCGTGTGTGATAGTGGGGGGAGGATATTATACCATGGACAGGGTCAGGATACAGCGTGTGTGATAGTGGGGAGGATATTATACCATGGACAGGGTCAGGATACAGTGTGTGTGATAGTGGGGGATATTATACCATGGACAGGGTCAGGATACAGTGTGTGTGATAGTGGGGGGAGGATATTATACCATGGACAGGGTCAGGATACAGTGTGTGTGATAGTGGGGAGGATATTATACCATGGACAGGGTCAGGATACAGCGTGTGTGATAGTGGGGGGGGATATTATACCATGGACAGGGTCAGGATACAGTGTGTGTGATAGTGGGGAGGATATTATACCATGGACAGGGTCAGGATACAGTGTGTGTGATAGTGGGGAGGATATTATACCATGGACAGGGTCAGGATACAGTGTGTGTGATAGTGGGAGGATATTATACCATGGACAGGGTCAGGATACAGTGTGTGTGATAGTGGGGGGATATTATACCATGGACAGGGTCAGGATACAGTGTGTGTGATAGTGGGAGGATATTATACCATGGACAGGGTCAGGATACAGTGTGTGTGATAGTGGGGAGGATATTATACCATGGACAGGGTCAGGATACAGTGTGTGTGATAGTGGGGGAGGATATTATACCATGGACAGGGTCAGGATACAGTGTGTGTGATAGTGGGGGGAGGATATTATACCATGGACAGGGTCAGGATACAGCGTGTGTGATAGTGGGAGGATATTATACCATGGACAGGGTCAGGATACAGTGTGTGTGATAGTGGAGGATATTATACCATGGACAGGGTCAGGATACAGTGTGTATGATAGTGGGGGGATATTATACCATGGACAGGGTCAGGATACAGTGTGTGTGATAGTGGGGGGATATTATACCATGGACAGGGTCAGGATACAGCGTGTGTGATAGTGGTAGGATATTATACCATGGACAGAGTCAGGATACAGCGTGTGTGATAGTGGGGGGAGGATATTATACCATGGACAGGGTCAGGATACAGCGTGTGTGATAGTGGGGGGAGGATATTATGCCATGGACAGGGTCAGGATACAGTGTGTGTGATAGTGGGAGGATATTATACCATGGACAGGGTCAGGATACAGCGTGTGTGATAGTGGGGGAGGATATTATACCATGGACAGGGTCAGGATACAGCGTGTGTGATAGTGGGAGGATATTATACCATGGACAGGGTCAGGATACAGCGTGTGTGATAGTGGGGGGAGGATATTATGCCATGGACAGGGTCAGGATACAGCGTGTGTGATAGTGGGAGGATATTATACCATGGACAGGGTCAGGATACAGCGTGTGTGATAGTGGGGGAGGATATTATACCATGGACAGGGTCAGGATACAGTGTGTGTGATAGTGGGGGGAGGATATTATACCATGGACAGGGTCAGGATACAGTGTGTGTGATAGTGGGGGAGGATATTATACCATGGACAGGGTCAGGATACAGCGTGTGTGATAGTGGGAGGATATTATACCATGGACAGGGTCAGGATACAGTGTGTGTGATAGTGGAGGATATTATACCATGGACAGGGTCAGGATACAGTGTGTGTGATAGTGGGGAGGATATTATACCATGGACAGGGTCAGGATACAGTGTGTGTGATAGTGGGAGGATACTATACCATGGACAGGGTCAGGATACAGTGTGTGTGATAGTGGGAGGATATTATACCATGGACAGGGTCAGGATACAGTGTGTGTGATAGTGGGGAGGATATTATACCATGGACAGGGTCAGGATACAGCGTGTGTGATAGTGGGGGGAGGATATTATACCATGGACAGGGTCAGGATACAGTGTGTGTGATAGTGGAGGATATTATACCATGGACAGGGTCAGGATACAGCGTGTGTGATAGTGGGGAGGATATTATACCATGGACAGGGTCAGGATACAGCGTGTGTGATAGTGGGGGGAGGATATTATACCATGGACAGGGTCAGGATACAGCGTGTGTGATAGTGGGGGAGGATATTATACCATGGACAGGGTCAGGATACAGCGTGTGTGATAGTGGGAGGATATTATACCATGGACAGGGTCAGGATACAGCGTGTGTGATAGTGGGGAGGATATTATACCATGGACAGGGTCAGGATACAGTGTGTGTGATAGTGGGGAGGATATTATACCATGGACAGGGTCAGGATACAGTGTGTGTGATAGTGGGAGGATATTATACCATGGACAGGGTCAGGATACAGTGTGTATGATAGTGGGAGGATATTATACCATGGACAGGGTCAGGATACAGTGTGTGTGATAGTGGGGGAGGATATTATACCATGGACAGGGTCAGGATACAGTGTGTGTGATAGTGGGGGAGGATATTATACCATGGACAGGGTCAGGGTACAGTGTGTGTGATAGTGGGAGGATATTATACCATGGACAGGGTCAGGATACAGTGTGTGTGATAGTGGGGAGGATATTATACCATGGACAGGGTCAGGATACAGCGTGTGTGATAGTGGGAGGATATTATACCATGGACAGGGTCAGGATACCGCGTGTGTGATAGTGGGAGGATATTATACCATGGACAGGGTCAGGATACAGCGTGTGTGACAGTGGGGGGGATATTATACCATGGACAGGGTCAGGATACAGTGTGTGTGATAGTGGGGGGGAGGATATAATACCATGGACAGGGTCAGGATACAGTGTGTGTGATAGTGGGAGGATATTATACCATGGACAGGGTCAGGATACAGCGTGTGTGACAGTGGGGGGGATATTATACCATGGACAGGGTCAGGATACAGCGTGTGGGATAGTGGGAGGATATTATACCATGGACAGGGTCAGGATACAGTGTGTGTGATAGTGGGAGGATATTATACCATGGACAGGGTCAGGATACAGTGTGTGTGATAGTGGGGGGGGATATTATACCACAGACAGGGTCAGGATACAGTGTGTGTGATTGTGGGGGAGGATATTATACCATGGACAGGGTCAGGATACAGTGTGTGTGATAGTGGAGGATATTATACCATGGACAGGGTCAGGATACAGTGTGTGTGATAGTGGGGGGATATTATACCATGGACAGGATCAGGATACAGTGCGTGTGATAGTGGGGGGGGATATTATACCACAGACAGGGTCAGGATACAGTGTGTGTGATAGTGGGGGAGGATATTATACCATGGACAGGGTCAGGATACAGTGTGTGTGATAGTGGGGGGAGGATATTATACCATGGACAGGGTCAGGATACAGTGTGTGTGATAGTGGGGAGGATATTATACCATGGACAGGGTCTGGATACAGTGTGTGTGATAGTGGGGAGGATATTATACCATGGACAGGGTCAGGATACAGTGTGTGTGATAGTGGGGAGGATATTATACCATGGACAGGGTCAGGATACAGTGTGTGTGATAGTGGGGAGGATATTATACCATGGACAGGGTCAGGATACAGCGTGTGTGATAGTGGGGGGAGGATATTATACCATGGACAGGGTCAGGATACAGTGTGTGTGATAGTGGGGAGTATATTATACCATGGACAGGGTCAGGATACAGTGTGTGTGATAGTGGGAGGATATTATACCATGGACAGGGTCAGGATACAGCGTGTGTGATAGTGGGAGGATATTATACCATGGACAGGGTCAGGATACAGCGTGTGTGATAGTGGGGAGGATATTATACCATGGACAGGGTCAGGATACAGTGTGTGTGATAGTGGGGAGGATATTATACCATGGACAGGGTCAGGATACAGTGTGTGTGATAGTGGGAGGATATTATACCATGGACAGGGTCAAGATACAGTGTGTGTGATAGTGGGGAGGATATTATACCATGGACAGGATCAGGATACAGCGTGTGTGATAGTGGGGGGATATTATACCATGGACAGGGTCAGGATACAGCGTGTGTGATAGTGGGGGGATATTATACCATGGACAGGGTCAGGATACAGTGTGTGTGATAGTGGGAGGATATTATACCATGGACAGGGTCAGGATACAGTGTGTGTGATAGTGGGGGGAGGATATTATACCATGGACAGGATCAGGATACAGTGTGTGTGATAGTGGGAGGATATTATACCATGGACAGGGTCAGGATACAGCGTGTGTGATAGTGGGGGGGATATTATACCATGGACAGGGTCAGGATACAGTGTGTGTGATAGTGGGGAGGATATTATACCATGGACAGGGTCAGGATACAGTGTGTGTGATAGTGGGGAGGATATTATACCATGGACAGGGTCAGGATACAGTGTGTGTGATAGTGGGGAGGATATTATACCATGGACAGGGTCAGGATACAGCGTGTGTGATAGTGGGGAGGATATTATACCATGGACAGGGTCAGGATACAGTGTGTGTGATAGTGGGAGGATATTATACCATGGACAGGGTCAGGATACAGTGTATGTGATAGTGGAGGGAGGATATTATACCATGGACAGGGTCAGGATACAGTGCGTGTGATAGTGGGGAGGATATTATACCATGGACAGGGTCAGGATACAGCGTGTGTGATAGTGGGGAGGATATTATACCATGGACAGGGTCAGGATACAGTGTGTGTGATAGTGGGAGGATATTATACCATGGACAGGGTCAGGATACAGTGTGTGTGATAGTGGGAGGATATTATACCATGGACAGGGTCAGGATACAGTGTATGTGATAGTGGAGGGAGGATATTATACCATGGACAGGGTCAGGATACAGTGCGTGTGATAGTGGGGGGAGGATATTATACCATGGACAGGATCAGGATACAGTGTGTGTGATAGTGGGAGGATATTATACCATGGACAGGGTCAGGATACAGTGTGTGTGATAGTGGGGAGGATATTATACCATGGACAGGGTCAGGATACAGCGTGTGTGATAGTGGGAGGATATTATACCATGGACAGGGTCAGGATACAGTGTGTGTGATAGTGGGAGGATATTATACCATGGACAGGGTCAGGATACAGTGTGTGTGATAGTGGGAGGATATTATAACATGGACAGGGTCAGGATACAGTGTGTGTGATAATGGGAGGATATTATACATGGACAGGGTCAGGATACAGTGTGTGTGATAGTGGGGGGATATTATACCATGGACAGGGTCAGGATACAGTGTGTGTGATAGTGGAGGATATTATACCATGGACAGGGTCAGGATACAGTGTGTGTGATAGTGGGGAGGATATTATACCATGGACAGGGTCAGGATACCGCGTGTGTGATAGTGGGGAGGATATTATACCATGGACAGGTTCAGGATACAGTGTGTGTGATAGTGGAGGATATTATACCATGGACAGGGTCAGGATACAGTGTGTGTGATAGTGGGGAGGATATTATACAATGGACAGGGTCAGGATACAGTGTGTGTGATAGTGGGGGGAGGATATTATACCATGGACAGGGTCAGGATACAGTGTGTGTGATAGTGGGGGGATATTATACCATGGACAGGGTCAGGATACAGTGTGTGTGATAGTGGGAGGATATTATACCATGGACAGGGTCAGGATACAGTGTGTGTGATAGTGGGAGGATATTATACCATGGACAGGGTCAGGATACAGCGTGTGTGATAGTGGGGAGGATATTATACCATGGACAGGGTCAGGATACAGCGTGTGTGATAGTGGGAGGATATTATACCATGGACAGGGTCAGGATACAGCGTGTGTGATAGTGGGGAGGATATTATACCATGGACAGGGTCAGGATACAGCGTGTGTGATAGTGGGAGGATATTATACCATGGACAGGGTCAGGATACAGTGTGTGTGATAGTGGGGGGAGGATATTATACCATGGACAGGGTCAGGATACAGCGTGTGTGATAGTGGGGGGAGGATATTATACCATGGACAGGGTCAGGATACAGTGTGTGTGATAGTGGGAGGATATTATACCATGGACAGGGTCAGGATACAGTGTGTGTGATAGTGGGGGGAGGATATTATGCCATGGACAGGGTCAGGATACAGTGTGTGTGATAGTGGGGAGTATATTATACCATGGACAGGGTCAGGATACAGCGTGTGTGATAGTGGGGGGAGGATATTATACCATGGACAGGGTCAGGATACAGCGTGTGTGATAGTGGGGGGAGGATATTATACCATGGACAGGGTCAGGATACAGTGTGTGTGATAGTGGGAGGATATTATACCATGGACAGGGTCAGGATACAGTGTGTGTGATAGTGGGAGGATATTATACCATGGACAGGGTCAGGATACAGTGTGTGTGATAGTGGAGGATATTATACCATGGACAGGGTCAGGATACAGTGTGTGTGATAGTGGGAGGATATTATACCATGGACAGGGTCAGGATACAGTGTGTGTGATAGTGGGGATGATATTATACCATGGACAGGGTCAGGGTACAGTGTGTGTGATAGTGGGGGGAGGATATTATACCATGGACAGGGTCAGGATACAGCGTGTGTGATAGTGGGAGGATATTATACCATGGACAGGGTCAGGATACAGTGTGTGTGATAGTGGGAGGATATTATACCATGGACAGGGTCAGGATACAGTGTGTGTGATAGTGGGGGGGGATATTATACCATGGACAGGGTCAGGATACAGTGTGTGTGATAGTGGGAGGATATTATACCATGGACAGGGTCAGGATACAGCGTGTGTGATAGTGGGGAGGATATTATACCATGGACAGGGTCAGGATACAGCGTGTGTGATAGTGGGGAGGATATTATACCATGGACAGGGTCAGGATACAGTGTGTGTGATAGTGGGGAGGATATTATACCATGGACAGGGTCAGGATACAGTGTGTGTGATAGTGGGGGGATATTATACCATGGACAGGGTCAGGATACAGTGTGTGTGATAGTGGGGGGGGGATATTATACCATGGACAGGGTCAGGATACAGCGTGTGTGATAGTGGGGGAGGATATTATACCATGGACAGGGTCAGGATACAGCGTGTGTGATAGTGGGGAGGATATTATGCCATGGACAGGGTCAGGATACAGTGTGTGTGATAGTGGGAGGATATTATACCATGGACAGGGTCAGGATACAGCGTGTGTGATAGTGGGAGGATATTATACCATGGACAGGGTCAGGATACAGAGTGTATGATAGTGGGAGGATATTATACCATGGACAGGGTCAGGATACAGCGTGTGTGATAGTGGGGAGGATATTATACCATGGACAGGGTCAGGATACAGCGTGTGTGATAGTGGGGGGATATTATACCATGGACAGGGTCAGGATACAGTGTGTGTGATAGTGGGGGGGGGATATTATACCATGGACAGGGTCAGGATACAGTGTGTATGATAGTGGGAGGATATTATACCATGGACAGGGTCAGGATACAGCGTGTGTGACAGTGGGGAGGATATTATACCATGGACAGGGTCAGGATACAGCGTGTGTGATAGTGGGGGGATATTATACCATGGACAGGGTCAGGATACAGTGTGTGTGATAGTGGGAGGATATTATACCATGGACAGGGTCAGGATACAGCGTGTGTGGTAGTGGGAGGATATTATACCATGGACAGGGTCAGGATACAGTGTGTGTGATAGTGGGAGGATATTATACCATGGACAGGGTCAGGATACAGTGTGTATGATAGTGGGAGGATATTATACCATGGACAGGGTCAGGATACAGTGTGTATGATAGTGGGAGGATATTATACCATGGACAGGGTCAGGATACAGCGTGTGTGACAGTGGGGAGGATATTATACCATGGACAGGGTCAGGATACAGCGTGTGTGATAGTGGGGGGATATTATACCATGGACAGGGTCAGGATACAGTGTGTGTGATAGTGGGAGGATATTATACCATGGACAGGGTCAGGATACAGCGTGTGTGGTAGTGGGAGGATATTATACCATGGACAGGGTCAGGATACAGCGTGTGTGATAGTGGGAGGATATTATACCATGGACAGGGTCAGGATACAGTGTGTATGATAGTGGGAGGATATTATACCATGGACAGGGTCAGGATACAGCGTGTGTGACAGTGGGGAGGATATTATACCATGGACAGGGTCAGGATACAGCGTGTGTGATAGTGGGGGGATATTATACCATGGACAGGGTCAGGATACAGTGTGTGTGATAGTGGGAGGATATTATACCATGGACAGGGTCAGGATACAGCGTGTGTGGTAGTGGGAGGATATTATACCATGGACAGGGTCAGGATACAGTGTGTGTGATAGTGGGGGGGGGATATTATACCATGGACAGGGTCAGGATACAGTGTGTGTGATAGTGGAGGATATTATACCATGGACAGGGTCAGGATACAGTGTGTGTGATAGTGGGGGGGATATTATACCATGGACAGGGTCAGGATACAGTGTGTGTGATAGTGGGGGGGGATATTATACCATGGACAGGGTCAGGATACAGAGTGTGTGATAGTGGGGAGGATATTATACCATGGACAGGGTCAGGATACAGTGTGTGTGATAGTGGGGGGAGGATATTATACCATGGACAGGGTCAGGATACAGTGTGTGTGATAGTGGGGAGGATATTATACCATGGACAGGGTCAGGATACAGTGTGTGTGATAGTGGGGGGAGGATATTATACCATGGACAGGGTCAGGATACAGTGTGTGTGATAGTGGGGAGGATATTATACCATGGACAGGGTCAGGATACAGTGTGTGTGATAGTGGGAGGATATTATACCATGGACAGGGTCAGGATACAGTGTGTGTGATAGTGGGGAGGATATTATACCATGGACAAGGTCAGGATACAGCGTGTGTGATAGTGGGAGGATATTATACCATGGACAGGGTCAGGATACAGTGTGTGTGATAGTGGGGGGAGGATATTATACCATGGACAAGGTCAGGATACAGCGTGTGTGATATTGGGAGGATATTATACATGGACAGGGTCAGGATACAGTGTGTGTGATAGTGGGGGGAGGATATTATACCATGGACAAGGTCAGGATACAGCGTGTGTGATAGTGGGAGGATATTATACCATGGACAGGGTCAGGATACAGTGTGTGTGATAGTGGGGGGAGGATATTATACCATGGACAGGATCAGGATACAGTGTGTGTGATAGTGGGGGGGGATATTATACCATGGACAGGGTCAGGATACAGTGTGTGTGATAGTGGGGAGGATATTATACCATGGACAGGGTCAGGATACAGTGTGTGTGATAGTGGGGGGGGGGATATTATACCATGGACAGGGTCAGGATACAGTGTGTGTGATAGTGGGGGGAGGATATTATACCATGGACAGGGTCAGGATACAGTGTGTGTGATAGTGGGAGGATATTATGCCATGGACAGGGTCAGGATACAGTGTGTGTGATAGTGGGGGGATATTATACCATGGACAGGGTCAGGATACAGTGTGTGTGATAGTGGGGGGGGGGATATTATACCATGGACAGGGTCAGGATACAGTGTGTGTGATAGTGGGAGGATATTATACCATGGACAGGGTCAGGATACAGCGTGTGTGATAGTGGGGAGGATATTATACCATGGACAGGGTCAGGATACAGTGTGTGTGATAGTGGGGGGGATATTATACCATGGACAGGGTCAGGATACAGTGTGTGTGATAGTGGGAGGATATTATACCATGGACAGGGTCAGGACACAGTGTGTGTGATAGTGGGAGGATATTATACCATGGACAGGGTCAGGATACAGTGTGTGTGATAGTGGGGAGGATATTATACCATGGACAGGGTCAGGATACAGTGTGTGTGATAGTGGGAGGATATTATACCATGGACAGGGTCAGGATACAGTGTGTGTGATAGTGGGAGGATATTATACCATGGACAGGGTCAGGATACAGTGTGTGTGATAGTGTGAGGATATTATACCATGGACAGGGTCAGGATACAGTGTGTGTGATAGTGGGGAGGATATTATACCATGGACAGGGTCAGGATACAGTGTGTGTGATAGTGGGGAGGATATTATACCATGGACAGGGTCAGGATACAGTGTGTGTGATAATGGGAGGATATTATACATGGACAGGGTCAGGATACAGTGTGTGTGATAGTGGGGGGATATTATACCATGGACAGGGTCAGGATACAGCGTGTGTGATAGTGGGGGGATATTATACCATGGACAGGGTCAGGATACAGTGTGTGTGATAGTGGGGAGGATATTATACCATGGACAGGGTCAGGATACAGTGTGTGTGATAGTGGGGGGAGGATATTATACCATGGACAGGGTCAGGATACAGTGTGTGTGATAGTGGGGGGAGGATATTATACCATGGACAGGGTCAGGATACAGTGTGTGTGATAGTGGGAGGATATTATACCATGGACAGGGTCAGGATACAGCGTGTGTGATAGTGGGGGGATATTATACCATGGACAGGGTCAGGATACAGCGTGTGTGATAGTGGGGAGGATATTATACCATGGACAGGGTCAGGATACAGTGTGTGTGATAGTGGGAGGATATTATACCATGGACAGGGTCAGGATACAGTGTGTGTGATAGTGGGAGGATATTATACCATGGACAGGGTCAGGGTACAGTGTGTGTGATAGTGGGGAGGATATTATACCATGGACAGGGTCAGGATACAGTGTGTGTGATAGTGGGGGGATATTATACCATGGACAGGGTCAGGATACAGTGTGTGTGATAGTGGGAGGATATTATACCATGGACAGGGTCAGGATACAGCGTGTGTGATAGTGGGGGGAGGATATTATACCATGGACAGGGTCAGGATACAGTGTGTGTGATAGTGGGGGGAGGATATTATACCATGGACAGGGTCAGGATACAGTGTGTGTGATAGTGGGGAGGATATTATACCATGGACAGGGTCAGGATACAGTGTGTGTGATAGTGGGAGGATATTATACCATGGACATGGTCAGGATACAGCGTGTGTGATAGTGGGAGGATATTATACCATGGACAGGGTCAGGATACAGTGTGTGTGATAGTGGGAGGATATTATACCATGGACAGGGTCAGGATACAGTGTGTGTGATAGTGGGGGGGAGGATATTATACCATGGACAGGGTCAGGATACAGTGTGTGTGATAGTGGGGAGGATATTATACCATGGACAGGGTCAGGATACAGTGTGTGTGATAGTGGGGGGATATTATACCATGGACAGGGTCAGGATACAGCGTGTATGATAGTGGGGGGATATTATGCCATGGTCAGGGTACAGTGTGATAGTGGGGGGGGACGCGGAGCGGAGTTGTGGATGCGGATCGGGGGGTGCACAGAGCGGGGGCGGAGGGATGGTTATGAGGGGACTCTGATTACTGATCATGTCTGTATTATTATTGCAGGTCTGCGAGGAGAACAAGGTGAGACATTGGGTGATATATACACTGCACTCTCTCTGGGTCCAGTAATGGGGATATGTATGTATATAGGGGCTGTACATGTACAGATGGGTCCTCCGTTATCTTGACTGTTTCTGCGAGACGGAGGATTAGTCACGCCTAGACGATAGCTTAGGTTGCCGAGTTTACTCATGGACAGGCGCGTTGAGCCGCAACTAGATACTCAGCATGCAATACACATCTCCACCACTGGGTGGCCAATGCTCCGCTAATCCAGTACTTTAGTTTGAATAGCGGCGGATTGATCTACAGTACAAGCTCCGGCAAATGGTCAGTGACGACTGTAATGTTAATATACAGTCCTGTACTGCATAGTGTACACACAGATGGTGACCAATGGTCAGACGGACAGAGTTAAAATAAATAAATAGTTTATTCAGATGCAAACGAATGTGTTAAAAACACTTGTGTATGCAGATGCAACTAATGTGTGAAAGGAATAATGTAGCTCATTGACTTTACAATATGTACGGTGCACTAAATGAGCATCTGATTCCCCTGACGGCATAAACGAACACCAATGGGAAGGAATCGCTCTTTGCATTACCTTTACACATGAACTTGTGTATATTCCATGCAGCAATGTACAGTAGGCTAGTGGTGAAGGCTCCAACCTCCCACGCTGAGGGTCCCGGGTTCGATTCCCAAAGTGCCATTGTATTTTTTCCCCCTGACATTCACTTTATTAATTTTTTTTTTTCTGTGTAATCCATTGTAAAACATTTAATGGAAGGGTGCACACAGGTTTCACATAAATCAGGGTAAATCTGCAGGAGCGACTCATTCCGCTATGTAACCGGTAATGAGCAGCTGTAGACATACCAGTAAATATAAATTAGTGTATTCTGACGCAACTAACTGTTCGAGCAACACAGTACTGTAGATTGCGGCATTAGAAAATCTCTGTTGTACTTTTATACAACTCGGTAATTTACTAAGAATTTGTATTCTCAATCACTGCCGACAATAGCCAAACACTGCCGGGAATACATAGTATTCATATAGACCTGCTTTTTGCTGGCGTGTTCAGATAGTCATGCACGATCAGTGAGATTATACTTAGAATCTCCATTGTAATCTTTCTATACTTAGAAAGATTACAATGGAGAGAGATTAAAGCTCTTCCCTAAGTTTCTGGATGCTAAATCACAGTCCTTAGTATCTCTGTACAGTATGTTCTATTAGTGTACTAATTAGCACGAACAGCTTGTAACATACAACACATATTCTCACAACACAGATTCTCTAACACCGACGATCTACAGTACTGTGTTGCTCGAACAGTTAGTTGCGTCAGAATACACTAATTTATATTTCTCTAACGTCCTAGTGGATGCTGGGGACTCCGTCAGGACCATGGGATTAGCGGCTCCGCAGGAGACAGGGCACAAAATAAAGCTTTAGGATCAGGTGGTGTGCACTGGCTCCTCCCCCTATGACCCTCCTCCAAGCCTCAGTTAGGTTTTTGTGCCCGTCCGAGCAGGGTGCAATCTAGGTGGCTCTCCTAAAGAGCTGCTTAGAAAAAAGTTTTTAGGTTTTTTATTTTCAGTGAGTCCTGCTGGCAACAGGCTCACTGCATCGAGGGACTTAGGGGAGAGAAGTCAACTCACCTGCGTGCAGGATGGATTGGCTTCTTAGGCTACTGGACACCATTAGCTCCAGAGGGATCGAACACAGGGCCCAGCCATGGAGTCCGGTCCCGGAGCCGCGCCGCCGACCCCCCTTGCAGATGCCGAAGATGGAAGAGGTCCAGAAGCAGGCGGCAGAAGACTTTTCAGTCTTCCTGAGGTAGCGCACAGCACTGCAGCTGTGCGCCATTGTTGTCAGCACACTTCACACAGCGGTCACGGAGGGTGCAGGGCGCTGGGGGGGCGCCCTGGGCAGCAATGTATAATACCTTTTTATGGCTAAAAAATACATCACATATAGCCCTTGAGGCTATATGGATGTATTTAACCCCTGCCAGATCTCACAAACTCCGGAGAAGAGCCCGCCGAAATAGGGGGCGGGGCTTATTCTCCTCAGCACACAGCGCCATTTTCCTGCTCAGCTCCGCTGTGAGGAAGGCTCCCAGGACTCTCCCTGCACTGCACTACAGAAACAGGGTAAAACAGAGAGGGGGGGCACTTTTTTTGGCGATATTACTATATTTAAGCTGCTATAAGGATACAACACTTATATAGGGTTGTTCCCATATATATTATAGCGCTTGGGTGTGTGCTGGCAAACTCTCCCTCTGTCTCCCCAAAGGGCTAGTGGGGTCCTGTCTTCAATAGAGCATTCCCTGTGTGTCTGCTGTGTGTCGGTACGTGTGTGTCGACATGTATGAGGACGATGTTGGTGTGGAGGCAGAGCAATTGCCGGTAATGGTGATGTCACCCCCCAGGGAGTCGACACCGGAATGGATGGCTTTGTTTATGGAATTACGTGATAATGTCAGCACATTACAAAAATCAGTTGACGACATGAGACGGCCGGAAAACCAGTTAGTACCTGCCCAGGCGTCTCAGACACCGTCAGGGGCTGTAAAAACGCCCTTTACCTCAGTCGGTCGACACAGACCCAGACACGGACACTGAATCTAGTGTCGACGGTGAAGAAACAAACGTATTTTCCAGTAGGGCCACACGTTATATGATCACGGCAATGAAGGAGGCTTTGCATATCTCTGATACTACAAGTACCACAAAAAGGGGTATTATGTGGGGGGGTGAAAAAACTACCTGTAGTTTTTCCTGAATCAGAGAAATTGAATGATGTATGTGATGAAGCGTGGGTTAACCCCGATAGAAAAGTGCTAATTTCAAAAAAGTTATTAGCATTATACCCTTTCCCACCAGAGGTTAGGGCGCGCTGGGAAACACCCCCTAAGGTGGATAAGGCGCTCACACGCTTATCAAAACAAGTGGCGTTACCGTCTCCTGATACGGCCGCCCTCAAGGATCCAGCTGATAGGAGGCTGGAAACTACCCTAAAAAGTATATACACACATACTGGTGTTATACTGCGACCAGCCATCGCCTCAGCCTGGATGTGCAGTGCTGGGGTGATCTGGTCGGATTCCCTGACTGAAAATATTGATACCCTGGATAGGGACAGTATTTTACAGACTTTAGAGCAATTAAAGGATGCTTTTCTTTATATGCGAGATGCTCAGAGGGATATTTGCACTCTGGCATCGAGAGTAAGTGCGATGTCCATATCTGCCAGAAGAAGTTTATGGACACGACAGTGGTCAGGTGATGCGGATTACCAAACGGCATATGGAAGTATTGCCGTATAAAGGGGAGGAATTATTTGGCGTCGGTCTATCGGATTTGGTGGCCACGGCAACTGCCGGAAAATCCACCTTTTTACCTCAGACCCCCTCCCAACAGAAAAAGACACCGTCTTTTCAGCCGCAGTCCTTTCGGTCCTATAAGAAGCGGGCAAAAGGACAGTCATATCTGCCCCGAGGCAGAGGAAAGGGTAAGAGAGGGGCAGCAAGCAGCCCCTGCCCAGGAACAGAAGCCCTCCCAGGGTTCTGCAAAGCCCCCCAGCATGACGCTGGGGCCTTACAAGCGGACTCAGGAACGGTGGGGGTCGACTCAAGAATTTCAGCGCGCAGTGGGCTTGCTCACAGGTGGACCCCTGGATCCTGCAGGTACAGTAGTATCTCAGGGTTACAGGTTGGAATTCGAGAAGTCTCCCCCTCGCCGGTTCCTAAAGTCTGCTTTGCCAACGTCTCCCTCAGACAGGGCGACGGTATTGGAAGCCATTCACAAGCTGTTTTCTCAGCAGGTGATAGTCAAGGTACCCCTCCTACAACAGGAAAAGGGGTATTACTCCACGCTATTTGTGGTACCGAAGCCGGACGGCTCGGTAAGACCTATTCTAAATCTGAAATCTTTGAACCTGTACATACAAAAATTCAAGTTCAAGATGGAATCACTCAGAGCAGTGATAGCGAATCTGGAAGAAGGGGACTTTATGGTGTCCCTGGACATAAAAGATGCTTACCTGCATGTCCCAATTTGCCCTTCACATCAAGGGTACCTCAGGTTCGTGGTGCAAAACTGTCATTATCAGTTTCAGACGCTGCCGTTTGGATTGTCCACGGCACCTCGGGTCTTTACCAAGGTAATGGCCGAAATGATGATCCTTCTGCGAAGAAGAGGCGTATTAATTATCCCTTACTTGGACGATCTCCTGATAAGGGCAAGGTCCAGAGAACAGCTGGAGGACGGAGTAGCACTAACCCAAGTAGTGCTGCAACAACACGGGTGGATTCTGAATTTTCCAAAATCTCAGTTGACCCCGACAACACGTCTGCTGTTCCTGGGAATGATTCTGGACACGGTTCAGAAAAAGGTGTTTCTTCCGGAGGAGAAAGCCAAGGAGTTATCCGAACTTGTCAGGAACCTCCTAAAACCAGGAAAAGTGTCTGTGCATCAATTCTCAAGAGTCCTGGGAAAGATGGTGGCTTCTTACGAAGCAATCCCATTCGGCAGATTCCACGCACGAACTTTTCAGTGGGATCTGCTGGACAAATGGTCCGGATCGCATCTGCAGATGCATCAGCGGATAACCTTATCGCCACGGACAAGGGTGTCTCTTCTGTGGTGGTTGCAGAGTGCTCATCTGTTAGAAGGCCGCAGATTCGGCATACAGGACTGGGTCCTGGTGACCACGGATGCCAGTCTGAGAGGCTGGGGAGCGGTCACACAGGGAAGAAACTTCCAGGTAGTATGGTCAAGCCTGGAGATGTCTCTTCACATAAATATACTGGAGCTAAGAGCGATTTACAATGCTCTAAGCCTGGCAAAACCCCTGCTTCAGGGTCAGCCGGTGTTGATCCAGTCGGACAACATCACGGCAGTCGCCCATGTAAACAGACAGGGGGGCAGAAGAAGCAGGAGAGCAATGGCAGAAGCTGCAAGGATTCTTCGCTGGGCGGAAGATCATGTGATAGCACTGTCAGCAGTGTTCATTCCGGGAGTGGACAACTGGGAAGCAGACTTCCTCAGCAGACACGATCTACACCCGGGAGAGTGGGGACTTCATCCAGAAGTCTTCCACATGATTGTGAACCGTTGGGAAAAACCAAAGGTGGATATGATGGCGTCTCGCCTCAACAAAAAACTGGACAGGTATTGCGCCAGGTCAAGAGACCCTCAGGCAATAGCTGTGGACGCTCTGGTAACACCGTGGGTGTTCCAGTCAGTGTATGTGTTTCCTCCTCTGCCTCTCATACCCAAAGTACTGAGAATTATACGGCAAAGGGGAGTAAGAACGATACTCGTGGCTCCGGATTGGCCAAGAAGAACTTGGTACCCGGAACTTCAGGAGATGCTCACGGAAAATCCGTGGCCTCTACCTCTAAGACGGGACCTGATTCAGCAGGGACCGTGTCTATTCCAAGACTTACCGCGGCTGCGTTTGACGGCGTGGCGGTTGAACGCCGAATTCTAAGGGAAAAAGGCATTCCAGTAGAGGTCATTCCTACACTGGTTAAAGCCAGGAAGGAGGTGACTGCACAACATTATCACCGCATTTGGAGAAAATATGTTGCGTGGTGTGAGGCCAGGAAGGCCCCCACGGAGGAATTTCAATTGGGTCGATTCCTACATTTCCTGCAAACAGGATTGTCTATGGGCCTCAAGTTGGGGTCCATTAAGGTTCAAATTTCGGCCCTGTCGATTTTCTTCCAGAAAGAATTGGCTTCAGTTCCTGAAGTCCAGACTTTTGTAAAAGGAGTACTACATATACAGCCCCCGGTTGTGCCCCCAGTGGCTCCGTGGGACCTTAATGTAGTTTTGGATTTTCTCAAATCCCATTGGTTTGAGCCACTCAAATCGGCGGATTTGAAATATCTTACATGGAAAGTAACCATGCTACTGGCCCTGGCTTCAGCCAGGAGAGTGTCAGAATTGGCGGCTTTATCGTATAAAAGCCCATATCTGATTTTCCATTCGGACAGGGCAGAACTGCGGACGCGTCCTCATTTTCTGCCTAAGGTGGTGTCAGCGTTTCACCTGAACCAGCCTATTGTGGTGCCTGCGGCTACTAGCGATTTGGAGGATTCCAAGTTGCTGGACGTTGTCAGGGCATTGAAAATATATATTTCAAGGACGGCTGGAGTCAGAAAATCTGACTCGCTGTTTATACAGTATGCACCCAACAAGCTGGGTGCTCCTGGTTCTAAGCAGACGATTGCTCGTTGGATTTGTAGCACAATTCAACTTGCACATTCTGTGGCAGGCCTGCCACAGCCTAAATCTGTCAAGGCCCATTCCACAAGGAAGGTGGGCTCATCCTGGGCGGCTGCCCGAGGGGTCTCGGCATTACAACTCTGCCGAGCAGCTACGTGGTCGGGGGAGAACACGTTTGTAAAATTCTACAAATTTGATACCCTGGCTAAAGAGGACCTGGAGTTCTCTCATTCGGTGCTGCAGAGTCATCCGCACTCTCCCGCCCGTTTGGGAGCTTTGGTATAATCCCCATGGTCCTGACGGAGTCCCCAGCATCCACTAGGACGTTAGAGAAAATAAGATTTTACTTACCGATAAATCTATTTTCTCGTAGTCCGTAGTGGATGCTGGGCGCCCATCCCAAGTGCGGATTGTCTGCAATACTTGTACATAGTTATTGTTACAAAAAAATCGGGTTGTTCTTGTTGTGAGCCGTCTGTTCAGAGGCTCCTACGTTGTCATACTGTTAACTGGGTTCAGATCACAAGTTGTACGGTGTGATTGGTGTGGCTGGTATGAGTCTATACCCCCCCCGGGATTCAAAATCCTTCTTATTGTGTACGCTCGTCCGGGCACAGTATCCTAACTGAGCTTGGAGGAGGGTCATAGGGGGAGGAGCCAGTGCACACCACCTGATCCTAAAGCTTTATTTTTGTGCCCTGTCTCCTGCGAGCCGCTAATCCCCATGGTCCTGACGGAGTCCCCAGCATCCACTACGGACTACGAGAAATAGATTTATCGGTAAGTAAAATCTTATTTTTCTGGTATGTCTATAGGTGCGCATTACCGCTGTGTATTTTAGATAGCAAATGAATCGCTCCTGCAGATTTACCCCGATTTGTGTGAAACCTGTGTGCACCCTTCCTTTGAATGTTTTACAATGGATTACACAGTAAAAAAAATAATAACAAAGTGAATGTCACAGGGGAACACACAAAAAAAAAATTGGCACTTTGGGAATCGAAACCCGGGACTCTCAGCATGGCAGACAGGAGCCTTCATTGCTAGCCCACAACACTCCATGGAAGATTTACAAGCTCATGTGTAAAAAGTACTGCAAAGAGCGATTCCTTCCCATTGGTGTTTGTTTATGCCGTTATGGGACTCGGACGCTCATTTTGTGCACTATACATACTGTAAAGTCAATGAGCTACATTATTCCTTTCACACATTAGTTGCGTCTGCATACACAAGAGTTTTAATACGTTCATTTGCGTCTGTATAAACTATACACAGTGCACACAGTGATTTGGCATCCCAAGGAACATAGGGAGGAGCTCTTATCTCTCCCTATTATACTTAATACTACGGGATTTTGGACACTCACATATCCCTAACATCAATAGACCCATACTGTATCTGTAACACGTTCGTTTGCATCTGTATATGCTGTACTATTTGCGTCTGTACTGTATATACTGTTATATACTGTATGACATACTGTAGCATAATGTAGCGTAATGAGACGCACCAGTAAAGTAGGTTCTTACGCTGTAGTTCAGTATTGTTATTTTAATGGAGACCCCACGCATGCGCATTGGTGATTTTAAAAAGCGACATCTGATGGATGATCTTAGGTATTACACTCAAAGGTAACGCCATTCGCTCTGTGCGCCTCCCTTCGACTAGGCGCGCCTCCTTGTGCCCAAGCACGCTGCGTATGCCTGATCGCGACTAACGCCTCAGTCAGCCAAGATAACGGAGGACCCATCTGTATGTAGTATACAGAACATAAGGAAAGATCACCCAGTAATGAGGGGAAGTGATAGAAACATCTTAGAAATACCGTCCTGCAATTATTACATCTATATCCATCTCCTAGTGTACATATCCTGCCTGCCTCCTCTTCTTCCTCTTCCTCATGTTATTATATATGGGTTGGTATTGTGTGACCTACGGGGTCCCGGCATTTAGAAGGTCGGCGGGGTAGCACAATGTAGACCCTTGCGGGCTCGGAGGCTGAGGTTCTATTACCTCTCAGCGGGTGTCATGGACACAGATGATTGGAAGTAATCCCTGCTAGACGCCATTATCAGATCAGAGTACAGTAAGGGAGCAGAGTCATTATCCCGTTACATAACACGCCGTACATTGCGGCTTCTGGGCGCTAGCAGCGATCACATGTAACACGGGTCATTTTAAGGCATTATAGGTACAGTAAGTTGAACATACAGGATGGTATCAAATTATACCGCACCCATAGTAATCAGGTTTAGCTGTGGGCCCTGTGGTAGGAATGGTGTATCCTGTGGACCCTGTGGTAGGAATGGTGTATCCTGTGGTAGGAATGGTGTATCCTGTGGGCCCTGTGGTAGGATGGTGTATCCTGTGGACTCTGTGGTAGGAATGGTGTATCCTGTGGACCCTGTGGTAGGAATGGTGTATCCTGTGGTAGGAATGGTGTATCCTGTGGACCCTGTGGTAGGAATGGTGTATCCTGTGGACACTGTGGTAGGAATGGTGTATCCTGTGGTAGGAATGGTGTATCCTGTGGGCCCTGTGGTAGGATCGGTGTATCCTGTGTAGGAACAGTGTATCCTGTGGACCCTGTGGTAGGAATGGTGTATCCTGTGACCCTGTGGTAGGAATGGTGTATCTGTGGACCCTGTGGTAGGAATGGTGTATCCTGTGGAAGGAATGGTGTATCCTGTGAACCCTGTGGTAGGAATGGTGTATCCTGTGGACCCTGTGGTAGGAATGGTGTATCCTGTGGTAGGAATGGTGTATCCTGTGGACCCTGTGGTAGGAATGGTGTATCCTGTGGACACTGTGGTAGGAATGGTGTATCCTGTGGTAGGAACAGTGTATCCTGTGGGCCCTGTGGTAGGAACGGTGTATGCTGTGGTAGGAACAGTGTATCCTGTGGACCCTGTGGTAGGAATGGTGTATCCTGTGGACACTGTGGTAGGAATGGTGTAGCCTGTTGGACCCTGTGGTAGGAATGGTGTATCCTGTGGACCCTGTGGTAGGAATGGTGTATCTGTGGACCCTGTGGTAGGAATGGTGTATCCTGTGGTAGGAATGGGGTATCCTGTGGTAGGAATGGGGTATCCTGTGGACCCTGTGGTAGGAATGGTGTATCTGTGGTAGGAATGGTGTATCCTGTGGACACTGTGGTAGGAATGGTATATCCTGTGGGCCCTGTGGTAGGAACGGTGTATGCTGTGGTAGGAACAGTGTATCCTGTGGCCCCAGTGGTAGGAATGGTGTATCCTGTGGACACTGTGGTAGGAAATGGTGTAGCCTGTGGACCCTGTGGTAGGAATGGTGTATCCTGTGGACCCTGTGGTAGGAATGGTGTATCCTGTGGACCCTGTGTAGGAATGGTGTATCTGTGGTAGGAATGGGGTATCCTTTGGTAGAATGGGGTATCCTGTGGGACCCTGTGGTAGGAATGGTGTATCCTGTGGTAGGAATGGTGTATCCTGTGGACACTGTGGTAGGAATGGTGTATCCTGTGGACACTGTGGTAGGAATGGTGTATCCTGTGGACCCTGTGGTAGGAATGGTGAATCCTGTGTAGGAATTATGTATCCTGTGGTAGGAATGGTGTATCCTGTGGACACTGTGGTAGGAATGGTGTATCCTGTGGACCCTGTGGTAGGAATGGTGTATCCTGTGGACCCTGTGGTAGGAATGGTGTATCCTGTAGACCCTGTGGTAGGAATGGTGTATCCTGTGGACCCTGTGGTAGGAATGGTGTGTCCTGTGGACCCTGTGGTAGGAATGGTGTATCCTGTGGACCCTGTGGTAGGAATGGTGTATCCTGTGGTAGGAATGGTGTATCCTGTGGACCCTGTGGTAGGAATGGTGGACACTGTGGTAGGAATGGTGTATCCTGTGGACACTGTGGTAGGAATGGTCTATCCTGTGAACACTCTGGTAGGAATGGTGTATCCTGTGGACACTGTGGTAGGAATGGTGTATCCTGTGGACACTGTGGTAGGAATGGTGTATCCTGTGGACACTGTGGTAGGAATGGTGTATCCTGTGGACCCTTTGGTAGGAATGGTGTATCCTGTGGTAGGAATGGTGTATCCTGTGGTAGGAATGGTGTATCCTGAGGACACTGTGGTAGGAATGGTGTATCCTGTGGACACTGTGGTAGGAATGGTGTATCCTGTGGACACTTTGGTAGGAATGGTGTATCCTGTGGACCCTGTGGTAGAAATGGTGTATCCTGTGGACCCTGTGGTAGGAATGTTGTATCCTGTGGACCCTGTGGTAGGAATGGTGTGTCCTGTGGACCCTGTGGTAGGAATGGTGTGTCCTGTGGACCCTGTGGTAGGAATGGTGTATCCTGTGGACCCTGTGGTA
This sequence comes from Pseudophryne corroboree, assembly GCF_028390025.1. Taxonomy (NCBI): domain Eukaryota; kingdom Metazoa; phylum Chordata; class Amphibia; order Anura; family Myobatrachidae; genus Pseudophryne; species Pseudophryne corroboree. The sequence goes on along the minus strand of NW_026967872.1, from coordinate 127,650 downwards.
GGAATGGTTTATCCTGTGGTAGGAATGGTGTATCCTGTGGACCCTGTGGTAGGAATGGTGTATCCTGTGGTAGGAATGGTATATCCTGTGGACACTGTGGTAGGAATGGTGTATCCTGTGGACACTGTGGTAGGAATGGTGTATCCTGTGGACACTGTGGTAGGAATGGTGTATCCTGTGGACACTGTGGTAGGAATGGTGTATCCTGTGGACCCTGTGGTAGGAATGGTGTATCCTGTGGTAGGAATGGTGTATCCTGTGGTAGGAATGGTGTATCCTGAGGACACTGTGGTAGGAATGGTGTATCCTGTGGACACTGTGGTAGGAATGGTGTATCCTGTGGACCCTGTGGTAGGAATAGTGTATCCTGTGGACCCTGTGGTAGGAATGGTGTGTCCTGTGGACCCTGTGGTAGGAATGGTGTGTCCTGTGGACCCTGTGGTAGGAATGGTGTATCCTGTGGACCCTGTGGTAGGAATGGTGTATCCTGTGGTAGGAATGGTGTATCATGTGGACCCTGTGGTAGGAATGGTGTGTCCTGTGGGCCCTGTGGTAGGAATGGTGTATCCTGTGGACCCTGTGGTAGGAATGGTGTATCCTGTGGTAGGAATGGTGTATCCTGTGGACCCTGTGGTAGGAATGGTGTGTCCTGTGGACCCTGTGGTAGGAATGGTGTATCCTGTGGACCCTGTGGTAGGAATGGTGTATCCTGTGGACCCTGTGGTAGGAATGGTGTATCCTGTGGTAGGAATGGTATATCCTGTGGACACTGTGGTAGGAATGGTGTATCCTGTGGACACTGTGGTAGGAATGGTGTATCCTGTGGACACTGGTAGGAATGGTGTATCCTGTGGACAGTGTGGTAGGAATGGTGTATCCTGTGGACAGTGACATCTTCCCTCTCTCTGTGACTTCAGGCCCTATTGGAGTTCCAGCTGATGTTCCAGAAATCTCCTTTTCGGCGGCTCTCACCGTCCCGTTACCAGAGCCCGGAACCATCGCCTTTGACAAGATTTTGGTGAATGACGAGAGTGCGTACGACCCATTAACCGGTACGTGACCTTTCCTCGTCTGATCGTCACAGGACACCTGCACCCAATCTGTCACAGCGACTCCCCATCGCCCTAATGTACTCCCACAAGCCGGGACTTTTCTTGTGAAGGGCCAGCCTTTCCCTGGCAGCCATATAGTGACGGTTCTCTTCCAGTGGGGGGCAGAGAATGTCACAGAGAAAATAGATCTCAGTGGGGTATTCCAAAGCCTCTCTGCTCACTATATCATGTCTCCGTGTTTACTCTATATGGTTATTATTAACACGTCCCTAGGCACAACATTATTGGCTGGACACCCCCCACCCCCCCAGCAAAAAAAAACAAAAAAACAAACAAACATATATATATATATATATATATATATATATATATATATATATACACATACATACTGTATATATAGAAAAAACAATTCCTGAGTGCGCTATAGTTCTTGTATAGATTGAACGGAATCCTTCCAAATGGATATATCTTATACTGTAGAAGATGAGGTTTTCTGGATTCCTACAGTGATCCACTATCAATCTACACAAGTATTATAGCGCACTCAGGAATTGTGTTTTCTGTTTATGTAAATTAGAGATTTGGAAACGGAGATCTCACCTACAGTGCGGCTATTTTCCTCTGGGCGCAAGATAAGGATAATTTTTTGTGTTATATATAAAGAGAGAGAGAGAATATAACGCGCCCCCCCCCTCCCCGTAGTATAGTATATAACGTGCCTCCCCCTCCCCGTAGTATAGAATATAACGTGCCTCCCCGTAGTATAGAATATAACGTGCCTCCCCCTCCCCGTAGTATAGAATATAACGTGCCTCCCCCTCCCCGTAGTATAGAATATAACGTGCCTCCCCGTAGTATAGAATATAACGTGACTCCCTCCTCCCCGTAGTATAGAATATAACGTGCCTCCCTCTCCCCGTAGTAATAGTATATAACGTGCCTCCCCGTAGTATAGAATATAACGTGCCTCCCTCTCCCCGTAGTAATAGTATATAACGCGCCCCCCCCTCCCCGTAGTATAGAATATAACGTGACTCCCCCCTCCCCGTAGTATAGAATATAACGTGCCTCCCTCTCCCCGTAGTAATAGTATATAACGTGCCTCCCCGTAGTATAGAATATAACGTGACTCCCCCCTCCTCGTAGTATAGAATATAACGTGCCTCCCCCTCCCCGTAGTATAGAATATAACGTGCCTCCCCGTAGTATAGAATATAACGTGACTCCCCCCTCCCCGTAGTATAGTATATAACGTGCCTCCCCCTCCCCGTAGTAAAGAATATAACGTGCCTTCCCCTCCCCGTAGTATAGTATATAACGTGCCTCCCCCTCCCCGTAGTATAGAATATAACGTGCCTCCCTCTCCCCGTAGTATAGTATATAACGTGCCTCCCCCTCCCCGTAGTATAGAATATAACGTGCCTCCCCGTAGTATAGTATATAACGTGCCTCCCCGTAGTATAGTATATAACGCGCCTCCCCCTCCCCGTAGTATAGTATATAACGTGCCTCCCCGTAGTATAGTATATAACGTGCCTCCCCCTCCCAGTAGTATAGAATATAACGTGCCTCCCCCTCCCCGTAGTCTATAATATAACGTGCCTCCCTCTCCCCGTAGTATAGAATATAACGTGCCTCCCCGTAGTATAGTATATAACGTGCCTCCCCCTCCCCGTAGTATAGAATATAACGTGCCTCCCCCTCCCCGTAGTATAGTATATAACGTGCCTCCCCCTCCCCGTAGTATAGAATATAAAGTGCCTCCCCCTCCCCATAGTATAGAATATAACGTGCCTACCCCTCCCCGTAGTATAGTATATAACGTGCCTCCCCCTCCCCGTAGTATAAAATATAACGTGCCTCCCCCTCTCCCCGTAGTATAGAATATAACGTGCCTCCCCGTAGTATAGAATATAACGTGACTCCCCCCTCCCCGTAGTATAGAATATAACGTGCCTCCCTCTCCCCGTAGTAATAATATATAACGTGCCTCCCCGTAGTATAGAATATAACGTGCCTCCCCCTCCCCGTAGTATAGTATATAATGTGCCTCCCACTCCCCGTAGTATAGAAAATAACGTGCCTCCCCCTCCCCGTAGTATAGAATATAACGTGCCTCCCCCTCCCCGTAGTATATAATATAATGCGCCTCCCTCTCCCCGTAGTATAGAATATAACGTGCCTCCCCCTCCCCGTAGTATAGTATATAACGTGCCTCCCCCTCCCCGTAGTATAGATTATAACGTGCCTCCCCCTCCCCGTAGTATAGTATATAACGTGCCTCCCCCTCCCCGTAGTATAGAATATAATGTGCCTCCCCCACCCCGTAGAATAGTATATAACGTGCCTCCCCGTAGTATAGTATATAACGTGCCTCCCCCTCCCCGTAGTATAGTATATAACGTGCCTCCCAGTAGTATAGTATATAACATGCCTCCCCGTAGTATAGTATATAACGTGCCTCCCCGTAGTATAGAATATAACGTGCCTCCCCCTCCCCGTAGTATAGTATATAACATGCCTCCCCGTAGTATAGTATATAACGTGCCTCCCCCTCCCCATAGTATAGAATATAACGTGCCTCCACCTCCCAGTAGTATAGTATATAACGTGCTTCCCCCTCCCTGTAGTATAGTATATAACATGCCTCCCCATAGTATAGTATATAACGTGCCTTCCCGTAGTATAGTATATGATAAAGCTAAATATTTATCGTGTATATAACTCTATATGAGGTCTTAGAACACTATACGCTATCTACGTAAGAAGTACCGTAAGGGTACGCAAGTTGCGTATCGATCGCTTAGCCGTGATCGAGACGCTCAGGCGTCACGTTCACTCACGGCCAAGTGATCACAGGCAGGCAGACTATTGGCTGTTGACTATCGTAATGATTCGCTATAGCGTAGCGGCGCTCGGGACCACGAGGAGATCACCAGCGATGCAGACGCTCACAACGTTAAACCTTTATATCTATACCTTTAGCAATGAAATACACAGCAAACCTTAATGTAGAGACAAAGTGTAAGTGCAACCTTGTGTAACCTGATTAACTACAAAGCTGCTTGAGCGTCACCGACGCTCAGGTAATACTTAACACTAAAAAGAATACACAGATACCTGGGCTTAGGGTCCGAAACCTATTATGTGTATTATGACTATTATACTTGCAAAAAGAATCACAGTACAAATGATACACTACAATATAACATAAACCAACTAACCAGATAACTACACAGGAAATACAATATAATACAATTAAGTCTAATCAAGGGAAAATACGAGAGAAAGAGAAGAGAGGGAGAGAGAGAAATGGCTCACAGTAAGACAATATGATTACGGAGAGAACTTACGCACAAGGGGAACGATCGCATGCGCCTCGATATCCAGCTCCCGATTATCAGCAATGAGAACCGTTGATGAGAGTGAATCTAGATATGGTCGGCCTGCTATTTATGCCCCACACACAATACAATTCAATGGTCCCTACAATCTCATTGTTCATTGGACACAGGAATTCGGCTTCGTATTGTAACAAAAGGTCATAGGTTGATTCATACAGGTGGGCTGTGACTATTTCCAACTGCTCAGGTGGGAGGGAAACTGGGTTTCCCGCCGCATGGGTAATAAAGTGCAAATAAAGTAAATGTTCATAAACTTCTTATGTCCATAACTATTCGCACGAGCGATTGATCTGCTTCAAACCAACACCGGAATATTTCTAATTAAATATTCTTCCGATGGATACTAAACACCACTGTATTACTCCTGTCTGGCCCTTCGTATCAAACAAAGAGGGATTCCTCTGTTCATAAACATTCTATATTAACCAAACTTTCAGAATCTATCAAAGGGACCATGATCTACAAAATACATTATTTGTGAAAATATGTAACGATTGAGTCGCACGCTACGACTACACAAACCTTACCGTAAATACGCATACCGTGCACCAGCGGGTGCACGCAACAGCGGGTATGCGCCTTCACGGGAGAGCGCACGCATGCGCAGCGCGGACCAGTGTGAGGTGCAAATATGGCAGTGTGTATAGAGATATTTTTCTGACTTTGACATATATAACGTGCCTCCCCGTAGTATAGTATATAACGTGCCTCCCTCTCCCCGTAGTATAGAAAATAACGTGCCTCCCCCTTCCCGTAGTATAGTATATAACATTCCTCCCCGTAGTATAGTATATAACGTGCCTCCCCCTCCCCGTAGTATAGTATATAACGTGCCTCCCAGTCGTATAGTATATAACATGCCTCCCCGTAGTATAGTATATAACGTGCCTCCCCGTAGTATAGAATATAACGTGCCTCCCCCTCCCCGTAGTATAGTATATAACATGCCTCCCCGTAGTATAGTATATAACGTGCCTCCCCCTCCCCGTAGTGTAGAATATAACGTGCCTCCCCCTCCCAGTAGTATAGTATATAACGTGCTTCCCCCTCCCTGTAGTATAGTATATAACATGCCTCCCCATAGTATAGTATATAACGTGCCTTCCCGTAGTATAGTATATAACGTGCCTCCCCGTAGTATAGTATATAACGTGCCTCCCTCTCCCCGTAGTATAGAAAATAATATGCCTCCCCCTTCCCGTAGTATAGAATATAACGTGCCTCCTCCTCCTCCCCGTAGTATAGTATATAGCATGCCTCCAAATAGTATAGTATATAACATGCCTCCCCGTAGTATAGTATATAACATGCCTCCCCCTTCCCGTAGTATAGAATATAACGTGCCTCCCCCTCCCCGTAGTATAGAATATAACGTGCCTCCTCCCCGTAGTATAGTATAGAACGTACCTCCCCCTCCCTGTAGTATAGAATATAACGTGACTCCCCCTCCCCGTAGTATAGAATATAAAGTGCCTCCTCCTCCTCCGGGTAGTATAGTATATAATGTGCCTCCCCCTCCCCGTAGTATAGTATATAACATGCCTCCCCGTAGTATAGTATATAACGTGCCTCCCCCTCCCCGTAGTATAGTATATAACGTGCCTCCCCCTCCCTGTAGTATAGTATATAACGTGCCTCCCCGTAGTATAGTATATAACGTGCCTCCCCGTAGTATAGTATATAACGTACCTCCCCCTTCCCGTACTATAGAATATAACGTGCCTCCCCCTCCCCGTAGTATAGAATATAACGTGCCTCCCCCTCCCCGTAGTATAGAATATAACGTGCCTCCCCCTCCCCGTAGTATATAATATAACGTGCCTCCCTCTCCCCGTAGTATAGAATATAACGTGCCTCCCCGTAGTATAGTATATAACGTGCCTCCTCCTCCCCGTAGTATAGAATATAACGTGCCTCCCCCTCCCCGTAGTATAGTATATAACGTGCCTCCCCCTCCCCGTAGTATAGAATATAACGTGCCTCCCCCTCCCCATAGTATAGAATATAACGTGCCTCCCCCTCCCAGTAGTATAGTATATAACGTGCCTCCCCCTCCCCGTAGTATAGAATATAACGTGCCTCCCCCTCTCCCCGTAGTATAGAATATAACGTGCCTCCCCGTAGTATAGAATATAACGTGACTCCCCCCTCCCCGTAGTATAGAATATAACGTGCCTCCCTCTCCCCGTAGTAATAATATATAACGTGCCTCCCCGTAGTATAGAATATAACGAGCCTCCCCCTCCCCGTAGTATAGTATATAACGTGCCTCCCACTCCCCGTAGTATAGAAAATAACGTGCCTCCCCGTAGTATAGAATATAACGTGCATCCCCCTCCCCGTAGTATATAATATAATGCGCCTCCCTCTCCCCGTAGTATAGAATATAACGTGCCTCCCCCTCCCCGTAGTATAGTATATAACGTGCCTCCCCCTCCCCGTAGTATAGATTATAACGTGCCTCCCCCTCCCCGTAGTATAGTATATAACGTGCCTCCCCGTAGTATAGAATATAATGTGCCTCCCCCACCCCGTAGAATAGTATATAACGTGCCTCCCCATAGTATAGTATATAATGTGCCTCCCCCTCCCCGTAGTATAGTATATAACATGCCTCCCCGTAGTATAGTATATAACGTGCCTGCCCCTCCCCGTAGTATAGTATATAACGTGCCTCCCAGTAGTATAGTATATAACATGCCTCCTCGTAGTATAGTATATAACGTGCCTCCCCGTAGTATAGTATATAACGTGCCTCCCCCTCCCCGTAGTATAGAATATAACGTGCCTCCACCTCCCAGTAGTATAGTATATAACGTGCTTTCCCCTCCCTGTAGTATAGTATATAACATGCCTCCCCATAGTATAGTATATAACGTGCCTTCCCGTAGTATAGTATATAACGTGCCTCCCCGTAGTATAGTATATAACGTGCCTCCCTCTCCCCGTAGTATAGAAAATAACGTGCCTCCCCCTTCCCGTAGTATAGAATATAACGTGCCTCCTCCTCCTCCCCGTAGTATAGTATATAGCATGCCTCCAAATAGTATAGTATATAACATGCCTCCCCGTAGTATAGTATATAACGTGCCTCCCCGTAGTATAGTATATAACATGCCTCCCCCTTCCCGTAGTATAGAATATAACGTGCCTCCCCCTCCCCGTAGTATAGAATATAACGTGCCTCCTCCTCCTCCCCGTAGTATAGTATAGAACGTACCTCCCCCTCCCTGTAGTATAGAATATAACGTGACTCCCCCTCCCCGTAGTATAGAATATAAAGTGCCTCCTCCTCCTCCCCGTAGTATAGTATATAATGTGCCTCCCCCTCCCCGTAGTATAGAATATAACGTGCCTCCCCCTCCCCGTAGTATAGAATATAACGTGCCTCCCTCTCCCCGTAGTATAGTATATAACGTGCCTCCCCCTCCCCGTAGTATAGAATATAACGTGCCTCCCCGTAGTATAGTATATAACGTGCCACCCCGTAGTATAGTATATAACGTGCCTCCCCCTCCCCGTAGTATAGTATATAACGTGCCTCCCCCTCCCCGTAGTATAGAATATAACGTGCCTACCCCTCCCCGTAGTATATAATATAACGTGCCTCCCTCTCCCCGTAGTATAGAATATAACGTGCCTCCCCGTAGTATAGTATATAACGTGCCTCCCCCTCCCCGTAGTATAGAATATAACGTGCCTCCCCCTCCCCGTAGTATAGTATATAACGTGCCTCCCCCTCCCCGTAATATAGAATATAACGTGCCTCCCCCTCCCCATAGTATAGAATATAACGTGCCTCCCCCTCCCCGTAGTATAGTATATAACGTGCCTCCCCCTCCCCGTAGTATAGAATATAACGTGCCTCCCCCTCTCCCCGTAGTATAGAATATAACGTGCCTCCCCGTAGTATAGAATATAACGTGACTCCCCCCTCCCCGTAGTATAGAATATAACGTGCCTCCCTCTCCCCGTAGTAATAATATATAACGTGCCTCCCCGTAGTATAGAATATAACGTGCCTCCCCCTCCCCGTAGTATAGTATATAACGTGCCTCCCACTCCCCGTAGTATAGAAAATAACGTGCCTCCCCCTCCCCGTAGTATAGAATATAATGTGCCTCCCCCTCCCCGTAGTATATAATATAATGCGCCTCCCTCTCCCCGTAGTATAGAATATAACGTGCCTCCCCCTCCCCGTAGTATAGTATATAACGTGCCTCCCCCTCCCCGTAGTATAGTATATAACGTGCCTCCCCCTCCCCGTAGTATAGATTATAACGTGCCTCCCCCTCCCCGTAGTATAGTATATAACGTGCCTCCCCCTCCCCGTAGTATAGAATATAATGTGCCTCCCCCACCCCGTAGAATAGTATATAACGTGCCTCCCCATAGTATAGTATATAATGTGCCTCCCCCTCCCCGTAGTATAGTATATAACATGCCTCCCCGTAGTATAGTATATAACGTGCCTCCCCCTCCCCGTAGTATAGTATATAACGTGCCTCCCAGTAGTATATTATATAACATGCCTCCCCGTAGTATAGTATATAACGTGCCTCCCCGTAGTATAGAATATAACGTGCCTCCCCCTCCCCGTAGTATAGTATATAACATGCCTCCCCGTAGTATAGTATATAACGTGCCTCCCCCTCCCCGTAGTATAGAATATAACGTGCCTCCACCTCCCAGTAGTATAGTATATAACGTGCTTCCCCCTCCCTGTAGTATAGTATATAACATTGCTTCCCCGTAGTATAGTATATAACGTGCCTCCCCCTCCCCGTAGTATAGTATATAGCATGCCTCCCCGTAGTATAGTATATAACGTGCCTCCCCCTCCCTGTAGTATAGAATATAACGTGCCTCCACCTCCCAGTAGTATAGTATATAACGTGCTTCCCCCTCCCTGTAGTATAGTATATAACATGCCTCCCCATAGTATAGTATATAACGTGCCTTCCCGTAGTATAGTATATAACGTGCCTCCCCGTAGTATAGTATATAACGTGCCTCCCTCTCCCCGTAGTATAGAAAATAACGTGCCTCCCCCTTCCCGTAGTATAGAATATAACGTGCCTCCTCCTCCTCCCCGCAGTATAGTATATAGCATGCCTCCAAATAGTATAGTATATAACATGCCTCCCCGTAGTATAGTATATAACGTGCCTCCCCGTAGTATAGTATATAACATGCCTCCCCCTTCCCGTAGTATAGAATATAACGTGCCTCCCCCTCCCCGTAGTATAGAATATAACGTGCCTCCTCCTCCTCCCCGTAGTATAGTATAGAACGTACCTCCCCCTCCCTGTAGTATAGAATATAACGTGACTCCCCCTCCCCGTAGTATAGAATATAAAGTGCCTCCTCCTCCTCCCCGTAGTATAGTATATAATGTGCCTCCCCCTCCCCGTAGTATAGAATATAACGTGCCTCCCCCTCCCCGTAGTATAGAATATAACGTGCCTCCCTCTCCCCGTAGTATAGTATATAACGTGCCTCCCCCTCCCCGTAGTATAGAATATAACGTACCTCCCCGTAGTATAGTATATAACGTGCCTCCCCGTAGTATAGTATATAACGTGCCTCCCCCTCCCCGTAGTATAGTATATAACGTGCCTCCCCCTCCCCGTAGTATAGAATATAACGTGCCTACCCCTCCCCGTAGTATATAATATAACGTGCCTCCCTCTCCCCGTAGTATAGAATATAACGTGCCTCCCCGTAGTATAGTATATAACGTGCCTCCCCCTCCCCGTAGTATAGAATATAACGTGCCTCCCCCTCCCCGTAGTATAGTATATAACGTGCCTCCCCCTCCCCGTAATATAGAATATAACGTGCCTCCCCCTCCCCATAGTATAGAATATAACGTGCCTCCCCCTCCCCGTAGTATAGTATATAACGTGCCTCCCCCTCCCCGTAGTATAGAATATAACGTGCCTCCCCCTCTCCCCGTAGTATAGAATATAACGTGCCTCCCCGTAGTATAGAATATAACGTGACTCCCCCCTCCCCGTAGTATAGAATATAACGTGCCTCCCTCTCCCCGTAGTAATAATATATAACGTGCCTCCCCGTAGTATAGAATATAACGTGCCTCCCCCTCCCCGTAGTATAGTATATAACGTGCCTCCCACTCCCCGTAGTATAGAAAATAACGTGCCTCCCCCTCCCCGTAGTATAGAATATAATGTGCCTCCCCCTCCCCGTAGTATATAATATAATGCGCCTCCCTCTCCCCTTAGTATAGAATATAACGTGCCTCCCCCTCCCCGTAGTATAGTATATAACGTGCCTCCCCCTCCCCGTAGTATAGATTATAACGTGCCTCCCCCTCCCCGTAGTATAGTATATAACGTGCCTCCCCCTCCCCGTAGTATAGAATATAATGTGCCTCCCCCACCCCGTAGAATAGTATATAACGTGCCTCCCCATAGTATAGTATATAATGTGCCTCCCCCTCCCCGTAGTATAGTATATAACATGCCTCCCCGTAGTATAGTATATAACGTGCCTCCCCGTAGTATAGTATATAACGTGCCTCCCAGTAGTATATTATATAACATGCCTCCCCGTAGTATAGTATATAACGTGCCTCCCCGTAGTATAGAATATAACGTGCCTCCCCCTCCCCGTAGTATAGTATATAACATGCCTCCCCGTAGTATAGTATATAACGTGCCTCCCCCTCCCCGTAGTATAGAATATAACGTGCCTCCACCTCCCAGTAGTATAGTATATAACGTGCTTCCCCCTCCCTGTAGTATAGTATATAACATTGCTTCCCCGTAGTATAGTATATAACGTGCCTCCCCCTCCCCGTAGTATAGTATATAGCATGCCTCCCCGTAGTATAGTATATAACGTGCCTCCCCCTCCCCGTAGTATAGAATATAACGTGCCTCCACCTCCCAGTAGTATAGTATATAACGTGCTTCCCCCTCCCTGTAGTATAGTATATAACATGCCTCCCCATAGTATAGTATATAACGTGCCTTCCCGTAGTATAGTATATAACGTGCCTCCCCGTAGTATAGTATATAACGTGCCTCCCTCTCCCCGTAGTATAGAAAATAACGTGCCTCCGACTTCCCGTAGTATAGTATATAACATGCCTCCCCGTAGTATAGTATATAACGTGCCTCCCCCTCCCCGTAGTATAGTATATAACGTGCCTCCCAGTCGTATAGTATATAACATGCCTCCCCGTAGTATAGTATATAACGTGCCTCCCCGTAGTATAGAATATAACGTGCCTCCCCCTCCCCGTAGTATAGTATATAACATGCCTCCCCGTAGTATAGTATATAACGTGCCTCCCCCTCCCCGTAGTATAGAATATAACGTGCCTCCCCCTCCCAGTAGTATAGTATATAACGTGCTTCCCCCTCCCTGTAGTATAGTATATAACATGCCTCCCCATAGTATAGTATATAACGTGCCTTCCCGTAGTATAGTATATAACGTGCCTCCCCGTAGTATAGTATATAACGTGCCTCCCTCTCCCCGTAGTATAGAAAATAACGTGCCTCCCCGTAGTATAGAATATAACGTGCCTCCTCCTCCTCCCCGTAGTATAGTATATAGCATGCCTCCAAATAGTATAGTATATAACATGCCTCCCCGTAGTATAGTATATAACGTGCCTCCCCGTAGTATAGTATATAACATGCCTCCCCCTTCCCGTAGTATAGAATATAACGTGCCTCCCCCTACCCGTAGTATAGAATATAACGTGCCTCCTCCTCCTCCCCGTAGTATAGTATAGAGCGTACCTCCCCCTCCCTGTAGTATAGAATATAACGTGACTCCCCCTCCCCGTAGTATAGAATATAAAGTGCCTCCTCCTCCTCCTCCCCGTAGTATAGTATATAATGTGCCTCCCCCTCCCCGTAGTATAGTATATAACATGCCTCCCCGTAGTATAGTATATAACGTGCCTCCCCCTCCCCGTAGTATAGTATATAACGTGCCTCCCCCTCCCTGTAGTATAGTATATAACGTGCCTCCCCGTAGTATAGTATATAACGTGCCTCCCCGTAGTATAGTATATAACATGCCTCCCCGTAGTATAGTATATAACGTACCTCCCCCTCCCCGTACTATAGAATATAACGTGCCTCCCCCTCCCCGTAGTATAGAATATAACGTGCCTCCTCCTCCCCGAAGTATAGTATATAACGTGCCTCCCCCTCCCTGTAGTATAGAATATAACGTGCCTCCCTCTCCCCGTAGTATAGAATATAACGTGCCTCCCCCTCCCCGTAGTTTAGAATATAACGTGCCTCCCCCTCCCCGTAGTATAGTATATAACATGCCTCCCCGTAGTATAGAGTATAACGTGCCCCCCCCCCCGTAGTATAGTATATAACGTGCCTCCCCGTAGTATAGTATATAACGTGCCTCCCCCTACCCGTAGTATAGAATATAACGTGCCTCGCTCTCCCCGTAGTATAGTATATAACGTGACTCCCCCACCCCGTAGTATAGTATATAACGTGCCTCCCCGTAGTATAGTATATAACGTGCCTCCCCGTAGTATAGACTATAACGTGCCTCCCCCTTCCCGTAGTATAGAATATAACGTGCCTCCCCTTCCCTGTAGTATAGTATATAACGTGCCTCCCCCTCCCCGTAGTATAGTATATAACGTGCGTCCCCCTCCCCGTAGTATAGAATATAACGTGCCTCCCCTCCCCGTAGTTTAGTATATAACGTGCCTCCCCGTAGTATAGTATATAACGTGCCTCCCCCTCCCCGTTGTATAGTATATAACGTGCCTCCCCCTCCCTGTAGTATAGAATATAACGTGCCTCCCCCTCCCCGTAGTATAGTATATAACGTGCCTCCCCCTCCACGTAGTATAGTATATAACGTGCCTCCCCCTCCCCGTAGTTTAGTATATAACGTGCCTCCCCGTAGTATAGTATATAACGTGCCTCCCCCTCCCTGTAGTATAGAATATAATGTGCCTCCCCCTCCCCGTAGTATAGAATATAACGTGCCTCCCTCTCCCCGTAGTATAGTATATAACGTGACTCCCCCACCCCGTAGTATAGTATATAATGTGCCTCCCCCACCCCGTAGTATAGTATATAACGTGCCTCCCCGTAGTATAGTATATAACGTGCCTCCCCGTAGTATAGAATATAACGTGCCTCCCCCTTCCCGTAGTATAGAATATAACGTGCCTCCCCTTCCCTGTAGTATAGTATATAACGTGCCTCCCCCTCCCCGTAGTATAGTATATAACGTGCGTCCCCCTCCCCGTAGTATAGAATATAACGTGCCTCCCCTCCCCGTAGTTTAGTATATAACGTGCCTCCCCGTAGTATAGTATATAACGTGCCTCCCCCTCCCCGTTGTATAGTATATAACGTGCCTCCCCCTCCCTGTAGTATAGAATATAACGTGCCTCCCCCTCCCCGTAGTATAGTATATAACGTGCCTCTCCCTCCACGTAGTATAGTATATAACGTGCCTCCCCCTCCCCGTAGTTTAGTATATAACGTGCCTCCCCGTAGTATAGTATATAACGTGCCTCCCCCTCCCTGTAGTATAGAATATAATGTGCCTCCCACTCCCCGTAGTATAGAATATAACGTGCCTCCCTCTCCCCGTAGTATATAATATTACGTGCCTCCTCCTCCTCCCCATAGTATAGAATATAACGTGCCTCCCTGTCCCCGTAGTATAGAATATTACATGCCTCCCTGTCCCCGTAGTATACAATATAACGTGCCTCCCCCTCCCTGTAGTATAGAATATAACGTGCCTCCCTCTCAATGTAGTATAGAATACAACGTGCCTCCCCCTCCCCGTAGTATTGAATATAACGTGCCTCCTCCTCCTCCGCATAGTATAGAATATAAAGTGCCTCCTCCTTCTCCCCGTAGTATAGAATATAACGTACCTCCTACCTGTAGTATAGAATATAACGTGCCTCCCCCTACCTGAGGTATAGAATATAACGTGCCTCCCTCTCCCCGTAGTATAGTATATAACGTTCCTCCCCCTCCCCGTAGTATAGAATATAACGTGCCTCCCCCTCCCCGTAGTATAGAATATAACGTGCCTCCCGGTAGTATAGAAAATAACGTGCCTCCCTCTCCCCGTAGTATAGAATATAACGTGCCTCCTCCTCCTCCCCGTAGTATAGAATATAACGTGCCTCGCCGTAGCATAGACTAGAACGTTCCTTCCCGTAGTATGGTATATAACGAGCCTCCTCCTCCCAGTAATATAGAATATTACGTGCCTCCCTCTCCCCGTAGTATAGAGTATAATGTGCCTCCTCCTCCCCGTAGTATAGACTATAACGTGCCTCCTCCTCCCTGTAGTATAGAATATAACGTGCATCCTCCTCCCCGTAGTATAGCATATAACATGTCTCCCTCTCCCCGTAGTATAGTATATAACGTGCCTCCTCCTCCCCGTAGTATAGAATATAACGTGCCTCCCCTACCCGTAGTATAGAATATAACGTGCCTCCTCCTCCCCGTACTATAGAATATAACGTGCCTCCCCCTCCCCGTAGTATAGAATATAACGTGCCTCCTCCTCCCCGAAGTATAGTATATAACGTGCCTCCCCCTCCCTGTAGTATAGAATATAACGTGCCTCCCTCTCCCCGTAGTATAGAATATAACGTGCCTCCCCCTCCCCGTAGTTTAGAATATAACGTGCCTCCCCCTCCCCGTAGTATAGTATATAACATGCCTCCCCGTAGTATAGAGTATAACGTGCCTCCCCCCCCGTAGTATAGTATATAACGTGCCTCCCCGTAGTATAGTATATAACGTGCCTCCCCCTACCCGTAGTATAGAATATAACGTGCCTCGCTCTCCCCGTAGTATAGTATATAACGTGACTCCCCCACCCCGTAGTATAGTATATAACGTGCCTCCCCGTAGTATAGTATATAACGTGCCTCCCCGTAGTATAGAATATAACGTGCCTCCCCCTTCCCGTAGTATAGAATATAACGTGCCTCCCCTTCCCTGTAGTATAGTATATAACGTGCCTCCCCCTCCCCGTAGTATAGTATATAACGTGCGTCCCCCTCCCCGTAGTATAGAATATAACGTGCCTCCCCTCCCCGTAGTTTAGTATATAACGTGCCTCCCCGTAGTATAGTATATAACGTGCCTCCCCCTCCCCGTTGTATAGTATATAACGTGCCTCCCCCTCCCTGTAGTATAGAATATAACGTGCCTCCCCCTCCCCGTAGTATAGTATATAACGTGCCTCCCCCTCCACGTAGTATAGTATATAACGTGCCTCCCCCTCCCCGTAGTTTAGTATATAACGTGCCTCCCCGTAGTATAGTATATAACGTGCCTCCCCCTCCCTGTAGTATAGAATATAATGTGCCTCCCCCTCCCCGTAGTATAGAATATAACGTGCCTCCCTCTCCCCGTAGTATAGTATATAACGTGACTCCCCCACCCCGTAGTATAGTATATAATGTGCCTCCCCCACCCCGTAGTATAGTATATAACGTGCCTCCCCGTAGTATAGTATATAACGTGCCTCCCCGTAGTATAGAATATAACGTGCCTCCCCCTTCCCGTAGTATAGAATATAACGTGCCTCCCCTTCCCTGTAGTATAGTATATAACGTGCCTCCCCCTCCCCGTAGTATAGTATATAACGTGCGTCCCCCTCCCCGTAGTATAGAATATAACGTGCCTCCCCTCCCCGTAGTTTAGTATATAACGTGCCTCCCCGTAGTATAGTATATAACGTGCCTCCCCCTCCCCGTTGTATAGT
Source organism: Pseudophryne corroboree (assembly GCF_028390025.1). Classification (NCBI taxonomy): domain Eukaryota; kingdom Metazoa; phylum Chordata; class Amphibia; order Anura; family Myobatrachidae; genus Pseudophryne; species Pseudophryne corroboree. Next base: position 111,416 of record NW_026967872.1, on the reverse strand, counting down.
ATATAACGTGCCTCCCCCTCCCTGTAGTATAGAATATAACGTGCCTCCCCCTCCCCGTAGTATAGTATATAACGTGCCTCTCCCTCCACGTAGTATAGTATATAACGTGCCTCCCCCTCCCCGTAGTTTAGTATATAACGTGCCTCCCCGTAGTATAGTATATAACGTGCCTCCCCCTCCCTGTAGTATAGAATATAATGTGCCTCCCACTCCCCGTAGTATAGAATATAACGTGCCTCCCTCTCCCCGTAGTATATAATATTACGTGCCTCCTCCTCCTCCCCATAGTATAGAATATAACGTGCCTCCCTGTCCCCGTAGTATAGAATATTACATGCCTCCCTGTCCCCGTAGTATACAATATAACGTGCCTCCCCCTCCCTGTAGTATAGAATATAACGTGCCTCCCTCTCAATGTAGTATAGAATACAACGTGCCTCCCCCTCCCCGTAGTATTGAATATAACGTGCCTCCTCCTCCTCCGCATAGTATAGAATATAAAGTGCCTCCTCCTTCTCCCCGTAGTATAGAATATAACGTACCTCCTACCTGTAGTATAGAATATAACGTGCCTCCCCCTACCTGAGGTATAGAATATAACGTGCCTCCCTCTCCCCGTAGTATAGTATATAACGTTCCTCCCCCTCCCCGTAGTATAGAATATAACGTGCCTCCCCCTCCCCGTAGTATAGAATATAACGTGCCTCCCCGTAGTATAGAAAATAACGTGCCTCCCTCTCCCCGTAGTATAGAATATAACGTGCCTCCTCCTCCTCCCCGTAGTATAGAATATAACGTGCCTCGCCGTAGCATAGACTAGAACGTTCCTTCCCGTAGTATGGTATATAACGAGCCTCCTCCTCCCAGTAATATAGAATATTACGTGCCTCCCTCTCCCCGTAGTATAGAGTATAATGTGCCTCCTCCTCCCCGTAGTATAGACTATAACGTGCCTCCTCCTCCCTGTAGTATAGAATATAACGTGCATCCTCCTCCCCGTAGTATAGCATATAACATGTCTCCCTCTCCCCGTAGTATAGTATATAACGTGCCTCCTCCTCCCCGTAGTATAGAATATAACGTGCCTCCCCTACCCGTAGTATAGAATATAACGTGCCTCCTCCTCCCCGTAGTATAGAATATTACGTGCCTCCCCCTAACCGTAGTATAGAATATAACGTGTCTCCTTGTCCCTGTAGTATAGAATATAACGTGCCTCCTTGTCCCTGTAGTATAGAACATAACGTGCCTCCCCATAGTATAGAACAGGCATTCCCTCCCTCCCAGCATGCCCCTCTCCAGCAGAGACACACTATACACACACCTCCCAGCATGCCCCTCTCCAGCAGAGACACACTATACACACACCTCCCAGCATGCCTCTCTCCAGCAGAGACACAATATACACACACCTCCCAGCATGCCACTCTCCAGCAGAGACACACTATACACACACCTCCCAGCATGCCCCTCTCCAGCAGTACACAATACACACACCTCCCAGCATGCCCCTCACCAGCAGGAACACACTATACACACACCTTCCAGCGTGCCTCTCTCCAGCAGAGACACACTATACACACACCTTCCAGCGTGCCTCTCTCCAGCAGAGACACACTATACACACACCTCCCAGCGTGCCCCTCTCCAGCAGAGACACACTATACACACACCTCCCAGCGTGCCTCTCTCCAGCAGAGACACACTATACACACACCTCCCAGCGTGCCTCTCTCCAGCAGAGAGACACTATACACACATCTCCCAGAGTGCCTCTCTCCAGCAGAGACACACTATACACACACCTCCCAGCTTGCCTCTCTCCAGCAGAGACACACTATACACACACCTCCCAGCGTGCCTCTCTCCAGCAGAGACACAATATACACACACCTCCCAGCATGCCTCTCTCCAGCAGAGACACAATATACACACACCTCCCAGCATGCCTCTCTCCAGCAGAGACACACTATACACACACACCTCCCAGCATGCCCCCCTCCAGCAGAGACACACTATACACACACCTCCCAGCGTGCCTCTCTCCAGCAGAGACAGAATATACACACACCTCCCAGCATGCCTCTCTCCAGCAGAGACACACTATACACACACCTCCCAGCATGCCTCTCTCCAGCAGAGACACACTATACACACACCTCCCAGCATGCCCCCCTCCAGCAGAGACACACTATACACACACCTCCCAGCATGCATCTCTCCAGCAGAGACACACTATACACACACCTCCCAGCATGCCTCTCTCCAGCAGAGACACACTATACACACATCTCCCAGCGTGCCCCTCTCCAGCAGAGACACACTATACACACACCTCCCAGCGTGCCTCTCTCCAGCAGAGACACACTATACACACAGCTCCCAGCATGCTTCTCTCCAGCAGAGACACACTATACACACACCTCCCAGCATGCCTCTCTCCAGCAGAGAGACACTATACACACACCTCCCAGCGTGCCACTCTCCAGCAGAGACAGAATAAACACACACCTCCCAGCATGCCCCTCTCCAGCAGAGACACACTATACACACACACCTCCCAGCATGCCCCTGTCTGCAGAGACGCACTATACACACACCTCCCAGCATGCCCCTCTCCAGCAGAGACACACTATACACACACCTCCCAGCGTGCCTCTCTTCAGCAGAGACAGAATATACACACACCTCCCAGCATGCCTCTCTCCAGCAGACACACTATACACACACCTCCCAGCATGCCTCTCCAGCAGAGACACACTATACACACACCTCCCAGCATGCCTCTCTCCAGCAGAGACAGAATATACACACACCTCCCAGCATGCCTCTCCAGCAGAGACACACTATACACACACCTCCCAGCATGCCTCTCTCCAGCAGAGACAGAATATACACACACCTCCCAGAATGTCTCTCCCCAGCAGAGACACACTATACACACACCTCCCAGCAGGCCTCTCTCCAGCAGAAACACACACCTCCCAGCATGCCCCTCTCCAGCAGAGACACACTATACACACACCTCCCAGCATGCCCCTCTCCACCAGAGACACACACACACACACACACACACACACACACACACACACACACACACACACCTCCCAGAATGCCTCTCTCCAGCAGAGACACACTATACACACACCTCCCAGCATGCCCCTCTCCAGCAGAGACACACTATACACACATCTCCCAGCATGCCCCTCTCCAGCAGAGACACACTATACACACACCTCCCAGAATGCCTCTCTCCAGCAGAGACACACTATACACACAAGTCCCAGCATGCCTCTCTCCAGCAGGGACACACTATACACACACCTCCCAGCATGCCCCTCTCCAGCAGAGACACACTATACACACACCTCCCAGCATGCCTCTCTCCAGCAGAGACACACTATACACACACCTCCCAGCATGCCTCTCTCCAGCAGGGACACAATATACACACACCTCCCAGCATGCCTCTCTCCAGCAGGGACACAATATACACACATCTCCCAGCGTGCCCCTCTCCAGCAGAGACACTATACACACACCTTCCAGCATGCCCCTCTCCAGCAGAGACACACTATACACACACCTCCCAGCGTGTCTCTCTCCAGCAGAGACACAATATACACACACCTCCCAGCATGCCTCTCTCCAGCAGAGACACACTATAGACACACAACTCCCAGCATGCCCCTCTCCACCAGAGACACACACACACACACACACACACACACACACACACACACACACACACACACACACACACCTCCCAGAATGCCTCTCTCCAGCAGAGACACACTATACACACACCTCCCAGCATGCCCCTCTCCACCAGAGACACACACACACACACACACACACACACACACACACACACACACACACACACACACACACCTCCCAGAATGCCTCTCTCCAGCAGAGACACACTATACACACACCTCCCAGCGTGCCCCTCTCCAGCAGAGCTATACACACACCTCCCAGCATGCCCCTCTCCAGCAGAGACACTATACGCACACCTCCCAGCATGCCTCTCTCCAGCAGAGACACACTATACACACAAGTCCCAGCATGCCTCTCTCCAGCAGGGACACACTATACACACACCTCCCAGCATGCCCCTCTCCAGCAGAGACACACTATACACACACCTCCCAGCATGCCTCTCTCCAGCAGAGACACACTATACACACACCTCCCAGCATGCCTCTCTCCAGCAGGGACACAATATACACACACCTCCCAGCATGCCTCTCTCCAGCAGGGACACAATATACACACATCTCCCAGCGTGCCCCTCTCCAGCAGAGACACTATACACACACCTTCCAGCATGCCCCTCTCCAGCAGAGACACACTATACACACACCTCCCAGCGTGCCTCTCTCCAGCAGAGACACAATATACACACACCTCCCAGCATGCCTCTCTCCAGCAGAGACACACTATAGACACACAACTCCCAGCATGCCCCTCTCCAACAGAGACACACTATACACACACCTCCCAGCATGCCCCTCTCCAGCAGAAACACAATATACACACACCTCCCAGCGTGCCTCTCTCCAGCAGTACATAATAAATACACCTCCCAGCATGCCCCTCTCCAGCAGAGACACATTATACACACACCTCCCAGCATGCCCCTCTCCAACAGAGACACACTATACACACACCTCCCAGCATGCCCCTCTCCAGCAGAGACACAATATACACACACCTCCCAGCGTGCCTCTCTCCAGCAGTACATAATAAATACACCTCCCAGCATGCCTCTCTCCAGCAGGGACACACTATACACACACCTCCCAGCGTGCCTCTCTCTAGCAGAGACGCACTATACACACACCTCCCAGCGTGCCTCTCTCCAGCAGAGACACACTATACACACACCTCCCAGCGTCCCTCTCTCCAGCAGAGACACACTATACACACACCTCCCAGCGTTCCTCTCTCCAGCAGAGACACACTATACACACACCTCCCAGCGTGCCTCTCTCTAGCAGAGACACACTATACACACACCTCCCAGCGTGCCTCTCTCCAGCAGAGACACACTATACACACACCTCCCAGCGTTCCTCTCTCCAGCAGAGACACACTATACACACACCTCCCAGCATGCCTCTCTCCAGCAGAGACACACTATACACACACCTCCCAGCATGCACCTCTCCAGCAGAGACACACTATACACACACCTTCCAGCATGCCTCTCTCCAGCAGAGACACAATATACACACACCTCCCAGCGTGCCTTTCTCCAGCAGTACATAATAAATACACCTCCCAGCATGCCCCTCTCCAACAGAGACACATTATACACACACCTCCCAGCATGCCTCTCTCCAGCAGGGACACACTATAAACACACCTCCCAGCGTGTCTCTCCAGCAGAGACACACTATACACACACACCTCCCAGCATGCCCCTCTCCAGCAGAGACACACTATACACACACCTCCCAGCATGCCTCTCTCCAGCAGAGACACACTATAAACACACCTCCCAGCATGCCTCTCTCCAGCAGAGACACACTATACACACACCTCCCAGCGTGCCCCTCTCCAGCAGAGACACACTATACACACACCTCCCAACGTGCCCCTCTCCAGCAGAGACACACTATACACACACCTCCCAGCATGCCTCTCTCCAGCAGAGACACACTATACACACACCTCCCAACGTGCCCCTCTCCAGCAGAGACACACTATACACACACCTCCCAGCATGCCTCTCTCCAGCAGAGACACATTATACACACACCTCCCAGCATGCCCCTCTCCAGCAGAGACACATTATACACACACCTCCCAGAATGCCCCTCTCCAGCAGAGACACATTATACACACACCTCCCAGCATGCCTCTCTCCAGCAGAGACACATTATGCACACACCTCCCAGCATGCTTCTCTCCAGCAGAGACACATTATACACACACCTCCCAGCATGCCTCTCTCCAGCAGAGACACATTATACACACACTTCCCAGCATGCCTCTCTCCAGCAGAGACACACTATACACACACCTCCCAGCATGCCGCTCTCCAGCAGGGACACACTATACACACACCTCCCAGCGTGCCTCTCTCCAGCAGAGACACACTATACACACACCTCCCAGCATGCCTCTCTCCAGCAGAAACACGCTATACACACACCTCCCAGCATGCATCTCTCCAGCAGAGACACACTATACACACACCTCCCAGCATGCCCCTCTCCAGCAGAGACACACTATACACACAAACCTCCCAGCATGCCCCTCTCCAGCAGAGACTCACTATACACACACCTCCCAGCATGCCCCTCTCCAGCAGAGACACAATATACACACACCTCCCAGCATGCCCCTTTCCAGCAGAGACACACTATACACACACCTCCCAGCATGCCCCTCTCCAGCAGAGACACACAATACACACACCTCCCAGCATGCCCCTCTCCAGCAGAGACACACTATACACACACCTCCCAGCATGCCTCTCTCCAGCAGAGACACACTATACACACATCTCCCAGTGTGCCCCTCTCCAGCAGAGGCACACTATACACACACCTCCCAGCATGCCTCTCTCCAGCAGAGACAGAATATACACACACCTCCCAGCATGCCTCTCTCCAGCAGAGACACACTATACACACACCTCCCAGCATGCCCCTCTCCACCAGAGACACACACACACACCTCCCAGAATGCCTCTCTCCAGCAGAGACACACTATACACACACCTCCCAGCGTGCCTCTCCCCAGCAGAGACACACTATAAACACACACCTCCCAGCATGCCCCTCTCCACCAGAGACACACACACACACACACCTCCCAGAATGCCTCTCTCCAGCAGAGACACACTATACACACACCTCCCAGCATGCCCCTCTCCAGCAGAGACACACTATACACACATCTCCCAGCATGCCCCTGTCCAGCAGAGACACACTATACACACACCTCCCAGAATGCCTCTCTCCAGCAGAGACACACTATACACACATCTCCCAGCATGCCCCTCTCCAGCAGAGACACACTATACACACACCTCCCAGAATGCCTCTCTCCAGCAGAGACACACTATACACACACCTCCCAGCGTGCTCCTCTCCAGCAGAGCTATACACACACCTCCCAGCATGCCCCTCTCCAGCAGAGACACTATATGCACACCTCCCAGCATGCCTCTCTCCAGCAGAGGCACACTATACACACACGTCCCAGCATGCCTCTCTCCAGCAGGGACACACTATACACACACCTCCCAGCATGCCCCTCTCCAGCAGAGACACACTATACACACACCTCCCAGCATGCCCCTCTCCAGCAGAGACACACTATACACACACCTCCCAGCATGCCTCTCTCCAGCAGGGACACAATATACACACACCTCCCAGCATGCCTCTCTCCAGCAGAGACACACTATACACACACCTCCCAGCATGCCTCTCTCCAGCAGAGACACACTATACACACATCTCCCAGCGTGCCCCTCTCCAGCAGAGACACTATACACACACCTCCCAGCATGCCCCTCTCCAGCAGAGACACACTATACACACACCTCCCAGCGTGCCTCTCTCCAGCAGAGACACAATATACACACACCTCCCAGCATGCCTCTCTCCAGCAGTACATAATAAATACACCTCCCAGCATGCCCCTCTCCAGCAGAGACACATTATACACACACCTCCCAGCATGCCTCTCTCCAGCAGGGACACACTATACACACACCTCCCAGCGTGCCTCTCTCTAGCAGAGACACACTATACACACACCTCCCAGCGTGCCTCTCTCCAGCAGAGACACACTATACACACACCTCCCAGCGTGCCTCTCTCCAGCAGAGACACACTATACACACACCTCCCAGCGTCCCTCTCTCCAGCAGAGACACACTATACACACACCTCCCAGCGTTCCTCTCTCCAGCAGAGACACACTATACACACACCTCCCAGCGTTCCTCTCTCCAGCAGAGACACACTATACACACACCTCCCAGCATGCCTCTCTCCAGCAGAGACACACTATACACACACCTCCCAGCATGCACCTCTCCAGCAGAGACACACTATACACACACCTCCCAGCGTGCCTCTCTCCAGCAGAGACACACTATACACACACCTCCCAGCGTTCCTCTCTCCAGCAGAGACACACTATACACACACCTCCCAGCATGCCTCTCTCCAGCAGAGACACACTATACACACACCTCCCAGCATGCCCCTCTCCAGCAGAGACACACTATACACACACCTTCCAGCATGCCTCTCTCCAGCAGAGACACAATATACACACACCTCCCAGCGTGCCTCTCTCCAGCAGTACATAATAAATACACCTCCCAGCATGCCCCTCTCCAACAGAGACACATTATACACACACCTCCCAGCATGCCTCTCTCCAGCAGGGGCACACTATACACACACCTCCCAGCGTGCCTCTCTCTAGCAGAGACACACTATACACACCTCCCAGCGTGTCTCTCCAGCAGAGACACACTATACAAACACCTCCCAGCATGCCCCTCTCCAGCAGAGTCACACTATACACACACCTCCCAGCATGCCTCTCTCCAGCAGAGACACACTATAAACACACCTCCCAGCATGCCTCTCTCCAGCAGAGACACACTATACACACACACACCTCCCAGCATGCCCCTCTCCAGCAGAGACACACTATACACACACCTCCCAGCGTGCCCCTCTCCAGCAGAGACACACTATACACACACCTCCCAACGTGCCCCTCTCCAGCAGAGACGCACTATACACACACCTCCCAGCATGCCTCTCTCCAGCAGAGACACACTATACACACACCTCCCAACGTGCCCCTCTCCAGCAGAGACACACTATACACACACCTCCCAGCATGCCTCTCTCCAGCAGAGACACATTA